>NC_137075.1:97149014-97373782 GCF_951640355.1 Cnephaeus nilssonii | reverse complement strand
CACCCTAGTTCAAGCCAGTTTGGAAAAGGTGGCAAGAATATAATAGGACTTCTATAAACAATTCTTGAATAAATGAATGTTACTGTATTTGAACTTGTCCCATTTCTTCTTCATCTTCTGTGGTCCGTTCTCCATACTTCTGAAAGACAGATCAGATCATGTTACTCCCCTGCTAAAAATATTTAATGGTTTCCTATATGGCTCTGGGAAAATAATTTTCTCATTGTTCTGAATGTTCTACTTCTAATCACCTCTGAATTCTCGTGTTATCTCATAACTTTTTCCTCTTCTGCTTTTTTTCTTTCCAAACACACAGATTTATTTCCCTTCAACTTGCCAAGTTCTCCCTGCTTCAGGCATTTTGGACTTTTTGCTTCCTCTGCCTGAAATAAGTCCCCTCCCCCTTGCCCCATATTTTTGAATAATTGGCTCATTCTTATTTTTGAATTCATAATTCAAATGTTATTTCTGCCTTTTAAAATATTAAAAAAATATTTATGACTTGTGGAAGATCAATTCTGGCCATAAGCCTGATTTTGGTAGGTTAAGGGATGACTGGGTTATCATGAAGTTGAGCAAGAGATCTTAAAAGTATTATGGCCAGAATGTTGTTGGGGAAATAAGAGAAAGATGGTCAGGTGACAGTGCTCTTTCAATGAGGATAATTGAAAGAATAATACATTTTTCTTCAAACCACACGCTTGTGCCTCTTAAGAAGTGGTTTCTAAAACAAAAATGAGTACAGTGGTCTTTCTATATTATTTTCTTCAGTGATTCACAGACATCTAGGACTTCATTTAAAAATGTATTATATAAATTACATCAGCACAACCTTTGGAGGACAGCTTTGATTAAACAAATTATATCTCTATATTGATATACAAAATATAAGATCAAGAATTCTTACTGTACACTAAATGCTACAATAAAAAAGAAAGACAAACAACGATAATTCTGGGATTAAAAACAACCAATTTGAGTGAAATCATATGGTTCTTAACTTTTTCTGTCTGACATTTTGCTTACCATAATATTCTCAAGGTCCATCCACATTGTTGCAAATGGCAGTATTTCATCTTTTCTTATGGCTGAGTCGTATTCCATTATATATACGTACAACATCTTCTTTATATAATCCTCTAATGAAAGACACTTTGATTGTCTCCATGTCTTGGGCACCATGAATAATGCTACAATGAACATAGGGGTACATGTATCTTTGCAAATAAATGCTTTCAAGTTTTTTGGGTAGATACCCAGAAGAATGATTGCTGGGTCATATGGTAACTCTATTCTTAATACTTTGAAGAATTGGCATACTATTTTCCATAGTGTCTGTACCAGTTTACATTCCAACCAGCAGTGAATGAGTGTTCCTTTTTCTCCACAACCTCTGCAACACTTGTTATTGTTTGTCTTGCCCTAACCGATTTGGCTCAGTGGATAGAGTGTCAGCCTGCGGACTGAAGGGTCCCAGGTTCGATTCTGGTCAAGGGCATGTACCTTGGTTGCAGGCACATTTCCAGTAGGGGGTGTGCAGGAGGCAGCTGATTGATGTTTCTCTCTTATCAATGTTTCCAACTCTCTATCCCTCTCCCTTCTTCTCTGTAAAAAATCAATAAAACATATTAAAAAAATGGTTTGTCTTATTCTAACAGATGTGAGGTGGTATCTCATTGCAGTTTTGATTTGCATTTCCCTAATAGCTAGAGAAGTTGAGCATCTTTTCATATACCTGCGGCCATTTGCATGGCTTCTTGGAAGAAGTGTCTGTTCAGGTCCTCTGCCCATTTTTTTAATTGGACTCTTTGTTTGGTGTTGGGTTGTCTGAGTTCTTTATATATTTTGGATATTAACCCCTTATTGGAGCTCATATATGGAATATAAAACTGAAACTCATAGATACAGACAACAGTATGGTGGTTACGAGAGGGAAGGGGATGGGGAAGTTAAGGGTAAAGGGGGCCACATATATGGTGATGGAAAATGATTTGACTTTGGGTCGTGGACACATAATGCAAAATACTGATCATGTATCCTAGAAATGTACACTTGAAACCTATATGGCCTTATTAGCCAATGTCACCCTAATAAATGTGATCCAAAATTAAATCAAAATAAAATAAAATAAAGCAAGCAAATAAACAAAAAAACACCAACCAACTTGATTTAAACTCTTATCAAAGTGGTATTTAGAGTCTTTATGAAGATCATATGATGTTATGTCCAATCAGGCATTTTCTTTTGAGGCTAAGCTCCACACTATTTTTCTTCATTTTTAAAATAGGCAACTGATGATCAGACTCCAGTGGTCCTTCGAAACTGTCAAGGAGGCAAACAAGATTAAAGCAAAAGTACGCAAATTTGCTGGTGCACATTTGGAAGAAGGAAATGGGTGCCATCTGTGAGAAGAGTTCATTTGCTGCTTAATTAATTCTCCCATGTGCCCTGGTACACCAATGCAAAGCTCCCAGCCACAATTGGAGAGAGAGCAGATGGCGCCTTTCAGTTACCTATTGACAACTGGGATCTTCTTGCTAATTAATCTAAATAAAGCACCCATTATTTAATCTTAAACAAAATTTCAACTGAATAAGGTTTTGGGGTGTCATTAAGAAAACATTTTCCTTTGTTTGCATTTGCATAAATCATCCTGGTGTTTACTTGGAGTTTTAATGACTCCAAGAAGTTGCAGAAACATTCCCATCAGCCAGAAGGCTTTCTTCCTCAAATTCGCCCTAAGGTCAGTGGAGACTCAAACTTCTAATGTCAGAACTCTAATCTAGTGACAACTGTCACAGATTAAGTCTGAGTTATTTAAATTAACAAAAGATACCAAAAATACAACAAAACACATACTCTTCATGAGAAACCCAAGCGATATTTTGTCAGCTAAGTCTCAGATCATGTGCCCAGAAGATGGGTGTCTGAGGTGTCAAATTCTAATTTGCTTTAATAATGTTAACAAATGTTAAATCTTTCCTTTTAAAGCACAAAGATTTGTGTAAGAATGGGCCTTCCTTCCCCTGGCTGCTGGCACTGTCTTCGCTCCGGCCAGAGCTGCCTTTTTGCCTTCCCACGCTCCCCAGCGTCCCGCTTCACCCCCAGCCACTCGGAGCCTGCATATGCAAATTAACCCACCATATTTGTTGGGTTAATTTGCATGCTCACTCCTGATTGGCTGGTGGGTGTCGGGAAGGTATGGTCAATTTGCATCTTTCTCTTTTATTGGTGTAGATGGGCCTCTAAAAAATATCTGTAAGTGGTTTTTACCTTTATATTTCAAAATTTGTTTTTCTGTGTTGCTTTGATGACACTGTCAAGCCTGCCTTTTTGTTTCTCACTATCCTCATAGTTAGGCATTTGAAAATTATAACCTCTGGATTTGGGAAGAGGCACTTCTACTTGAAAAGAACTTAACAGTATTTTAATGAGTTATTAAGGGAGATATATCTAATAAAGTATGCTTAAGAATCACACGTCTTGGTTTCATTTCATATAGTTGGAAAAATAATTAAAATTACAAGTGTTACAGAAAACAAACTCAGTTTAACCTCAAGTAGATATGATTTCTTATATTTTACTCTAACGAAGTCATTACCCTAAAATGAAGGTGCCTCTATCTTAAAAAACATAAAGGCTTCTTAACAGTAAACAATTTGGGTTTCTTCCAGCAATATAAGATGGTTTTACATTCTCTGGCCCAAGACCTTCTTCAGTACATCAGGCAAGTTAAACATTTTCTTTTTCTTCGGGAAATAACTTCTTGATAAAGAATTTATTCCTTAGAAGTTCCATTTTTCTGTCTAGTTCAATTATAGCACTTATGCTGTATTGTTATTTATTTTTTTAATGTGACTAACTCTTTCACAAGTCTGAGAGGTTGGTTCCAGAAGTCAGAGAACACATCGATTTTATCATTTTACCTCTAGCCTCTAAAGATGTGTGTGGCACAATGTCTGGGTTCAATAAATGTTGTCCAAATGAATGAAGGATTATACATTAATTTTTCAGGTCAAAATGCTTACTCCTTTGATTTCACTCTTTGCTCAGCAAGGTAACAAACCTTAAGACAGCTCTTTGTAAACTGCCTTAGCATGCCTGCTGGTCCCTTAGGGCAGTGAGGTGCAGTTGAGAGGAAGCATATCATTAATTTCTTCCATCACGAGCCATACTGACCTTGGCCTGGGGTTGTCATCTTCCTTACCTGCCACCTGCATCCCAGCTTGAACAAATGTTAAGCTCTTTATTACCTCCAACCTAAAATATTTTCTTCTTTCTGATCATAAATTAATACAGATCTGAGATTTAAATCTTGTTTTTATTGGATTCTCTACCTACTCGGTTTCCATACCTGAGTGTTGGAAAGAGCAAAACGTCTGAGAAAGAGTGTACCTCAGCTGTATCTGCTACCTACTTTACTCATTCTCCTAAGTTGACCTCCAATACCCCTGATAAATACTATTCTAGGTTCCTTAGGAGTAATTTTTCTACCTCCAAAAGTCCATTCTAGTGGAATTCTTTATGGCATTCTTCCTAATACTGAGCTAAACTATATTACATTCTAACTTGTCTGTGAAATATCCTCACAGAGTTCATATTACAGATCTAAAGATAATCTACTTACATGAGTAGGATTTTCTGATAACTCACATTATCTGGCATCTAGCATATTGAAGGAGAGGAAAATAGAATGTCTCTAAAATGTTTCTTCATGCAGAGGGGAAATGAGAAGCACTTAATAGGCAACAAGAATTGGTAGGAAAGAGAATCCTGAAAAACTCAGTCTTTGGTCACACTGAGGTTAAGGAACCTCAGTTGCAGTAATAACGAATACAGGATATATAAATGTATGTACAATTTTAATTTCCCTGTAGCAAACAAAATTGCAATGCAAACATTAGACAAAAAAATCTAGTAATAATAAAAACTAAATATTAAACTACAAACAGAAAACTAGAAAACTTTTATAGATTTTTTTAAAAATAAATAAATAAATAAAAAGATTGCTGGGGAGGAAAATATTCTAACCAATATTTGAATAGCTGAATAACGATATTTAAAAGTGAATAAATGAATAAATAAATTAATATATGAATGGACGATTAGAAGAAATGAGGATGGAGGAATAGATGTAGAAGCAAGGGAATTTCAGGCAGAGGCAAAAATCACAGGCAGGTTAAGTTCTTATAAAATGCCTAATTGTAGTACCATAAGCTACATTTTAAACATTAAATATCATTTAGTAATTATGTCATGTTGTTGTTTTTTTTGATAAATTTTACTAAATTATACAACAAAATTTGAATTAGAATCTAGGTCGTATGTGTGTGTGTGTGTGTGTGTGTGTGTGTGTGTGTGTGTGTGGAGAGAGAGAGAGAGAGAGAGAGAGAGAGAGAGAGAGAGAGAGAGAGAGAAAGAGAGAGAGAAAGTTTGGGAAAGATATTGATTTGTGACTACATAATTCTTGCAATCAGCTAAAGAAAATCACTCTCCTATTGGAGTTTTCCTTAGTTCAAGCTACTTTTGGATAGCAGCGTACTGACAAGGGGATTTAGTAGAAAAATATGAGTTATCCAAAACCCAAAAATAAAAGCAGCAATCACATTTATTGAGCATGTGCTATGTGTCCATCTTTGAAGCACTGCACATCATCTTCCCTTCATTTTATCTCATCTTCACAACTCTATCAAAAAAGGAATTATTGTTCAATGTCTGAAATACCTAAATAGAGATACAGAGAGGTTGAGTTATGGAATAGCTTGCCAAGGTCACAGTTATTAAGCAGTACAGAGGGAGTTCCAAGCCCAGCAACCTGGTTGTGCAGCAGTAGCTTACAAGTGCAATATTGTGGTAGAATCACATCTTGGCAAGGGGGTCAGGTCCATCCGCTTGAGATGTATGTATTTTTTACTCTCTACTCTTTTTACTATAATATTTAAAACTAAGAGACTACAGATAATCTAAAGGTGGTGGGCAAGGGAAGGTAAATATCACAATATTTTTGTGCAGATGTTTGAGATTATTTTAATAAACTATTTCAAGGCTATTGGTTGCTTCTCATCTGAGGAAGCATAGGATGCCACAAAGCCCAGAGCTGAGAGGTGAGGATAAGCAGCCCTCTGTCCCTGCAAGACCGCAACCTCTCCCATCACTGGCCAGGCTCTCAGACTGGCCCCGAGTTGTGCAGTAAGACCTGCCACTTCACTGTGGCTTCAGAGTAAGTGCTTTCTGGCTGAGCCTTGCACAGTTTGAAAAGGCCACTGGGACTGGGTCATCTAAGAACCCAGACTGATTGTCAAAAATCAAGGGTCAAAGACATCTAGTAGTGAATGTTTCATTTTCTGCTTATTCTAGAAAATATTTTTTTCTTTTTAGGAACTGATCCTGTGAAAAGTGTTTTTTCACCTTTAAAACTAAGCATTCCATTTAAATTGAAGAAAAAAACCACATTTCCTATTAAAAACAAACCTGGCACAGGGTTTGGTACTAGAAAGGACTCCATAAATGTTAATTTTATTAAATTGTAAAAAAAAAGTCTCAACTCTGTCCTGAGATTGCAGATTGAGGTCTGAAACAATGAAAAATGAGTTTTTATCCTTCCAGATTTCATAGTTCCCCAAGTGTAAGAAATTATCAATCAAGAAACAATTGATTTGCTAACATACTTTGGAGGGAAAATATACAATAATGAAGTATAAATAATTTAGTTTAAAAATATTAAAATCTGAAAACACATGCACATTAGAATTGAATAAATAGGGGAGGTCATTGCTAAGCATTTAATTAAATTCCCCAAACTTTGGTGAAGGTATCATGGTTGGACCAGTGAGGAATGATAAATAAGACATGCTCCGGGCCTTTAATATTATAAATCCCTGAGTAATTGAAAATGCATCCATGCAATTATGGTGACTATTTCACCTGCTTCTTAACACAATCAGTTTGTAAAGAAAGTAAGAATTTGTGTCCATCTGCAGCCCAAATAAAAGGACAGATCTATAGTTTCCATTGCAAAGGAGGTACAAAAGGGGTAGATGAACATACTGATATTCCAAAATTGTAAAATCTGTCTCCCATTTAGGTACACAGCTTATTAAACTTTTCAATGATTAAGCCAAGAAATAATTAGAAACAGCAGTTTTCTTTTTGTTCCTGTAGCAAATCCCTCATAACATTTTTATAGCCTGTCTGAAACAATGGCTTAAATCCTAGTTTATATCAACGTTTTAGTTTTCCTCTCTGTCCATTTATGCACTCTAGTAAATATCCATCTTTGTCACTGTTGAAGATAAACTACTTGTATCCCATATTATTCTTCATAAGAAATTCCAGATATTGCTACCAAAGGAAAAAAAAAAAAAGAGGAGTTAAGTATGATAATGGTGCGTTAGATATTGTACAATGTAGATCTAAACCATTAACAAGCAAATGGAATATAAACAAATCAATAACAGAACCTATAAAAGCATAAAAAGCAGGACATTAGCGTTTAAAGAATGTTCTTGTCATTGTATTACTGGAATCTACTATGAATGTGCACCCTAGGGAGTAGTCAATTTACTTTTATTGCTGTTGTTATAGGTTGACTAATCTGGGCAAAGTATTCAGAGGAGGCAGAAGGAGAGAGCCCTTTGGAGCCAAGTCTTCAGTCATTTGGTGAAGGTTATTGTAAGGGGAGTTGCAAAAATCACAGTGGTGCCTATGCCAGGTGCCATCCATTCCAGGAAACCCCAGAGAGATCCAGGCATTTTTGACTATCTACACAATAAAGTTTTCATCCATCTGAAGACTTCTAAGCATTTCCCAAGGGTTTATTCCACACATCTTAACCCTCAATTTGATGGAAGTGGACTCTGTGGTTAAAGAATATTAATGCAGTAAGACCACACTAAGATAAGATGAGATTTTGAGAAGACTTAGCTGATCAGAGAGTATAACAAGCAAAGAAATAACATAGGCTATACTTGTAATTCTTATAGCTTATTAATGGCTTCCTTCCTCTTTGAACTATTTTTTCCTTTTTTCTTTTATGAGCTTTTTTTCTATTATAAGCTGTTTGGAGTTTTAGTAAAAAAATAAAAACACAAAAAGCCATATGTTATTTTTTGAGTATTCTGAGTTCCTGGTAGTCCTGGTGAAGTAATGGTAATTTCCCTTAAGCTTTAACGAAGGATTTAAGACAACAGAATTCATGCTGGATTATGTTCATTCTCTCCCCTCTCTGTGTCACTGTGGCATTATCTGCCTTTCATACACAGGTATATTAGCAGCTCAGGTTGCCAAACAGAATACCACAGGAGGTCCCACATCAAGGTGCATGCACTCAGGGTTGGTTTCTGATGAGACAGCTCTTCCTGGTTTGTAGATGGCTCCCTACTCATTGTGTCCTCTCATGGCCTATTGTCTTTGTGCTCACAGAGATAGCTTTGGTATCTCTTTCTCTTCTTGCAAAGGCACCAATCATTTAAGATTAGGGCCCCACCCTTAGGACCTCAATTAACCGTAATTACTTCCATAAAGGCACAGGGGGGGGAGAGGTTGGGGCTTTAAGGTAAAATTTGAGGAGACACAATTTAGTTCATAACTCAGGGTCTATTGCTCCAGCCAATTCTGTGAAACACTTTTTCTTAAACTTGGCTCTGAGGACTGATGACATTTGTGTCAACCCCTTTTAAATGTTTTATTAGGAAATTGTTGGCCAGGAAGATGAGGCTATATATTAACAGATAACTCAATTGTTTCAGAAAGTTCTTGCAAACTAAATTATCTGGGTACAGAGTTTGCTTACCTGGTCAAAGAACTCCTTTATCAGATAACAGTTTGTTATCAATACTTACTCAAAATCTTCACTTCGCCCTGTCTACCAGTTTCAAACTATGAGTCATGAATTTTGCATAATCCCAACCGGCTTTTCCTCTTTGGGATGCCTGCCTGAAACCCCTTTAACCCAAACAAAAACATTATGGCTAGCCTTTTCTAAATCCCCACTGGGTGTCTCTGTAGAGACTGTTGAGATTGTATTCTCTCTAGTTCTTATGAGTTTAAAAATTCCCTTTTCTTGATTCACAGGTGTCTTAATTCTGTTGATCTGCTGTAACAAAATACCACAGACTGGGTACAAACTGTTACCAATAACAGGAATGTAGTTCTGGAGGCTGAAGTCTAAGATCAGGGTGCCAGCATAGTTGGGTGAGGGCCTTCTTCTGGTTTGCACACTTGTTGTTGTATCTTCATTGTTATATTGGAAATCAGCAAGCTAAACAGAGGACACCTTAGTAAGCCAAATTTGGAGTCTTTATTACGCCAGTGGTCTCAGAGGAGTTGCCTCTCAAAGTCTGAGCAAAGTAGCATGGAGGAAGCTTTCCCTTTATACCCTCCTGGTTTCTTTTTCTCCCAAATAGGGGATTATACTTCTGGACCTTTTGCAGGCTTTACAAAGAGCCCTATGTACTGGGAGATATTTTGCAGGAAGCTTATAGCCTTGAGCACAGCACAATTCAGTAACCTTGAGCACAACACAATTCAGATAACTAAAAGACACCTGGCATGGGAGTGACCAGGGACGGCAGCAGAGCGGCTTGCAAGGCCAGATAATTGAACTTATTGTCCCTATTATTCAAGCAAGCATGTTTACAGAAGCCAAAATAGCAGAGTTAATTCACAGAACAAAGGACCATCTATGTTTAGTGGAAATTTTCAAACAGCAGTTTTTACAGTATGGAGGTTATGGGAATAAGATGGAGTTCCCATGCTTCACATGTGATAAAAGAGGCTAAGGTGCTCTGTGGGTCATTTTTATAGGGGCACTGATCCCATGCGTGAGATCTCTACCCTGATGACCTAATCAACTCCCAACATCTCCACCTTCTTACAGATTCACAGTGGGTATTAGAATTTCAACATGTGGATTTTGGGAAGACACAAACATTCGGACCATAGCTACAGGTTTCCTTGTTGATGTTTGCAGGGAGTTGATAGTAAACATTTTATAGTGGCTAGAGAAACAGCAGGAAAACATGTTTCCAATGCAGTGGAATCTTGACCATGACACATAGGTAAAAGCATTCCTCCTGTCTGTGCTAACCCTTCCAAATAAGCAGAGATACGTGTTGGGGAAAGCAGTATCACATGCCCAGTCTTTTGACCCTCAGTTGGCCATATAAGAATGAGCCTGGGGCCTGGAACACTTCCTTACCAAGAGATAAAGTGCCTGCATAGCCTGAACTAGGCTTATTACCTAGTGTGGAATATCACTTGGTATATTCAGAATATCCCGTTTCAGGAGCAATGAGTGTTCCTTTGATCTTCTTAAGCTATTAAGTCAGTGGATCTCAGGCATGCCTCCAGCTTTCAGTATTTTAATCTCTGAGGGGGAGGAGATGGGTCCTTCTCCTGTGGCACAATATGGGTATGTATAGACCAATTGTCCTTTTTTGTCTGCCAGGTGCACCTGCTAGACCTGAAGGACCATTGAAGACTTTTGAGGCTGATGTTGCTCTGTTTCTTCTCTCTGTAAGTAATGTCTTATTCCATACAGTGCTTTGATCATGTTATGTCTCCCTTGGCAACTCCAATGGCAACATGCAATGGACAGAAGTGTTTGGAGTCCTCCCCTTGGAGTGCTAATGAGTTCACAGAGTTCTTCCCCACAGTACACTTATGAAAACGGAAGGGGAAACTTTGAAAGTGATTTGTTAGATGTCACTGGGAGAGGTGCCACTCGTACCTTCATCCCCAGTTTCTCCACCTTCACCCACATGTTGTGACAATGAGAAAAACAGCCGACCCAGTTCCATTAGCCATCAGTTTCTACTTTCATTTTACAAGAGCAATAATCTGATTGTCTTCTTTTGAGTTTATGTCGGTCAGCTATGACTAGAGTTGCAAGGTCATGTAGCACATAGCATTGGGGCACTGCCCAGTGGATTGAAGCTGTTACCAGAAAACTGTGACTCATTAGCAATTGGAGAGCCACTACAATTGATGTTCCTTACTGGCCTAATAAAGTTAGACTTAAAGAATGGCTTTGTAAAGTCCATAGAAGACTTCTCAATGAATGAAACTCAACTTATCAATTTCTGTTATTTGTTAGCAAACTGTGTATTGAGGTAACTTAGGGTGCCAGTGAACTCAGAGGAGTGTTTCTGAGATAGTTCAGATATTTAAGGGAAATAGTGATATTTTTCATTTGTCAGACAATATATCAAATACTACCTCAAGGTTGATTACAGTTTCTACATTAGCTGCACTACTTTGGTATACATTAGCTGCACTACTTTCATATCAATGACATTTCTTTGAGAAGTTAAGTTCTTGGTGGATGCTGTGATTAAAAATAACAAGTACTGGGTGAAAATCAATGTGTAGCAGGAAATTAGGGGGGATGCACACTCTGATTCCAAGGTTGGAAAGGTACACATGTTTTATTAGAATTAGTCATTGTGATTAGTGATTGTGAATAAATACAAAATAGTGGGTTTCTTTCTTTCAATTTTTATTATTTATCAACAGTTTCTAAGTTGTTAGGATATAAATAGTCATTAGGTTCTTTGTACCTAACTACTTACAGTGGAATTGATGGATGTTTCTTTCGGTCATGAAAAATATTCTGGGACAGTAAAAGAGCACCATATAGTAAGAAAATTTAGAAGCTTCTGTCCTATAGTCTTTTACCCCTTGTTTCATTTTCTTAAGTCAAAGGTATTCTATATCAGTGATTGCTTAATTTTAGAGTACAAAATAATCACCTGAGGAGATTGTTAGAAAATAGATTCCCAGGTGCAACCCCAGTAGATACAAATGCAGTATTGCTGGGATGAGACCCAGGAATATGCAATTGAACAAACAAGTAGTTCTAATGCCAGTGTCCCATGTACCACACTCTGAGATGCAATTTCTACATGTGGATCTTTTTAGAGCTTTAAAAGTGTTTAGTGGTAGCTCTATACTTTTAGATGTACCTCCCCCTGCTCCCTTCCCTTACTGGTGGGAGCATAGAACCTTGTTGACTCCCACATACTGCATGGAAATCCCCATTGTGTCATGTTTTCAAACCACGAAAACCCACTTTTATCATTTCTATTCCCCAAGGTATAAACCCAGCATACTAGTATTGGCCTGTAATCTGTCTGACACGATGTGGCCAGCAGATCACTATGTGGTTGTCACTGTTTGCTCACTGTATTAGTCACCCCCTGTAATACACAATATGGTCTTCCTTTTCCTTTCCCTCAAGGTAAATGACATGACTAAATTGGAAAGACACACAGAGTGAGGAGAGGAGCCTGTCAATCGAGCTGCCTGTTCCACAGAGCTGCCGAGTCTGTGGCTCTGGATTCTGTAGAGCAGCCTGTTCTTGTTTGACAGCCTTCTGGCTGTTTGGCACAATATTTATCTTGCAAGATTGCTCCTGTTTATGTCAAAACAAATAAACCACAAGAAAGAATCTAGTACCAAAGAAAATGACAGGAATAGATCCCGCTCACATTTCTGAAGGCAGTCCTTGGAAGCTTCCAGAAATAGGTGGTATGTATGCAGGTATGGGTGACCTCCTCCTTTTGGTCCAGCTTTTGCTCCTTTTGCACACTCCCTAGTTGTAGCCATGTTTACTAGTTATTTATTTTTCCTCTGCAAAATCAGTATCAGATAATTACATAGCCCTATAATTCAATCATTTACCTATTCTCTTATTATTCTGAGTGCCTTCTATGTGCCAGACACTATGTTCATTGCTGAGAAACAACAGTGAAAAAATAGACAAAAATTTTGCCCAACATGAAGTTAATTGGACAAATACTAGGTACTAGACCCTCTGTTTAGTGTTTAAATTTGTTTTCTCATATAAAGTTCTCAACAATCTAAAATGTGGGATCTAGTTTTACCTCTATTTTCCAGTTTAGAAAACTGAGGCTTAGCATAAGTATATGATTTGACCAATGAGAGAGATATCAAGCTCATTTAAATTTATAGAAAAAATTATTAACAAGTGGATTCTAAGAAATAATTATTAACAAAAATTAAGTTGCAACATTTTCTTGAATTATTTATTCTTTAACAGGTGACAAATCCTAAGCTAAAGGAATAGATTTGAGATGGTTAATTTTAGACACCAGGATCCTGAAAGAATGGATTTGGGGCAGAATCTGATGGAGAGTTATGGATGAGAAATGCATTCCTTCAGCCTCTGAAGAGACAATACTTAAGCCCATTGTGCTTACTTGTATTGCAATTCTATACAGCTCTTAAAAGAGGTATCACCCTTAGAACATGCCTGGCCCCACCCTTCTTATGAGATTGGTGTGATGACAAGTTATGTGTCCTGCTTCAGCCTTCCTCCAGTGAAGGATAACTGAAAGGGCAACGTTTGGTTGCGGTTAAAGTTGTGTTGCAAACAATATCAAATAAACATCTGGGACTATGATCTAGGCCTGGGAGGAAGGTCTCAATGGGAAATAAACATGTGTGAGTTTTCTGGAAGCAGGTGCTAAATACTAGTAAAGCCATGGGGTGAACCTGGCAGTAACACAGTCATCAGAAAGTAAGGAGGTATTTCTATAGTCATTTACTTTGTGATAGGTTGTCCAATGTTTAAGACAGTCTTTTGAAATGCATTGTAAATTATAAAGTACTATGCAAATGTTAATTGCTGTGTTTTGTTTTTTTTAATTGATGTCAGAGAGAAGGGAGAGGGAGAGATAGAAACATCAATAATTTGAGAGTAGCTTTGAGTGGCTGCCTGCTGCATGCCCCCCACTGAGGATCGAGCCTGCAACCTGGGCATGTGCCCTGATTGGAAATCAAACTGTGACCTCCTGGTCATAGGTTGATGCTCAACCACTGAGCCACACCAGCGGGGTGTTAATTATTATTTTTAATGATAAATGACAAAAAGACATTTTGGCATTACATGTTTGTGAGGGAGTTTAACGAAGAGACTTAGGGAAGATCCAATAAGTGACAGAGAGGCTTTCCCCTCCTGCTCTTGTCTCTCTTTGCTTCCAGCTGGAGAACATCCTCTGCTTCTAAGGCCTCCCCATGATCAGACTGGGTTGTCCTGATAATCCAGAATGATTTCCCTATTTTAAAATCTATCATCTTAATCACATCTGTACAATTTCTTTGTCATGTAATATATTCACAGGTTCCAGGGATTAGATTATAGACATATTGGGAGCCATTATTCTTCCTGCTTTAGATTTCATTTGAAGTGAAAAAGTTTATTAAGAGTTCTTAAACAGGTAGGGGTAGTGATATAACTTCATTTGTGTCTTAAATTTATGAAAAAGATGATTCTTTCTTTATTGTGAATTAAATGAAATTTGACAAATGCCTGTATTTAGGCTGCTATCCTCTATGCTGTGACTATGGGAGTGGAAAAAAAAAGTCTGAAGCACTGGAGTGTGGGAGGTACTACACTATCTTTCTGGCCATTGGGGATCCACCCCTGACCTGGGAGGTGAAGGACATGGTCAGACATCCTGAAGTGAGCTTGTCTAGAGAAGGGCTAATAAGGTAGACAGTGAATAGTGAAGGATTACCTCAGTGTGTCCCAGTGCTGTCCACTGGTGATCTCCTGGTACCCCTTAAAAGAATTTTGAAAATATGTACCTCCTTTCATATGTGTAAATTGACTTTGTCACTTTGTCACATTTATGACAGACCGTAACCAAGACAGGAATTGGAGGGCCTGTGGGAGAAGGTATCACCCCCTAAGTGAGTTGCAAAAGCCCTACAGGAAGAACTCTATGGTTAAACAGAGCTATATGGTTATAAGAGCCCCTCCTCTGAAAAAGAAGTCTTTCTTGGTCTCAGGGACTGGCATGTGGCTCACTGTGGCTACACAGACAGGATTGCAGTCCTTTCTTTTCCCTGATTAAATCCTTTTTTTTTGCTGACAGGATACCTAGTTGACTTTTTCCTTACAGTCAACAACCTCTACATTTTAGTTTAAGTATTAAAGAAATATATGATTTCTGCTTTATGATTAGTATTAATATCTTACCTAATAATAGACAAACATGTAAATTGACCGTACCTTCGCTATGCCCATAGCCAATCAGAGTGACTATGCAAATTAACAAAAAAAGATGGCGGTTAATTTGCATACATAGGCGCCCAGTTCCTGTGTCCCAGGAACATCCTGGCACCCAGGTCACTGTGAGGTAAGGCCTGGGTCGGAGCAGACCCCCTGCGATCCATCACAGGGAGCTGGGGCTCCACTCCTGCACAAGGCCAAAGCGGACCCCCTGTGATCGATTGCAGGGAGCAGGAGCAGAACCCCAGTGATTGATCGCAGGGAGCTGGGGCTCCACTCCTGCTCAAGGCCGAAAGGCTCTGGCGGATGCTTTCAGCCAGGTGCAGGAGCAGACCCCTGCGATCAATCGCAGGGAGCAGGAGCAGAACCCCAGCGATTGATCGCAGAGAGCTGGGGCTCCGCTCCTGCTCAAGGCTGAAAGGCTCTGGTGGAGGCTTTTGGCCTGGGGCAGGAGCGGACCCCCTGCCATAGATCCCAGGGAGCTGGGGCTCCGCTCCTGCTCTACAGGCTTTAGGCCTGGGCAGGGGTGGAGCCGGCGATCAGAGGGAGCTGGAGGGCCCCTGCCCAGGCCTAAAGCTTTGGCCAGAGGCTTTAAGCCTGGGCAGGGCCTAGCCCATGATTGGTGTGAACTATAGAGGAAACACCTTTCCTGACTGCACATTGGCTAAGCTCCCTCTATGCCACTGGTAATATTCTTAGTAACTTGGGTAATAAGCATCCAAGAAGGTGATCTAGGGTTTTTCCACCACACTTCTGGAGAAAAAAATGAAGGTCTGCTGCTGGAGGGCGAAGAAATGTCATATCCTGCCCTAGCCAGTTTGACTCAGTGGATAATGCCTCAGCCTGCTGACCGCAGGGTCTGGGTTCGATTCTGATTAAGGGCATGTACCTAGGTTGCAGGCTCCTCCCTGGCCTGGGCCCAGATCAGGGCTCATGCAGGAGGCAACCAATCAAAGTGTTCCTCTCACTTTGATGTTTCTCTCTGTCTTTCCCTTTCTCTTCCACATTCTCTAAAAGTCAATGGAAACATACCCTCAGGTGAGGATAAAAAAATAAATAATGAAATGCATATCCTATGAAAGACACATCTTGAAAATGCCTAAAGAAAGTTGCCATTTTTTCTTGGTGAAGGGACTGGAGTCCGTGTTGATGAAAACACCTTGGTGGCTGTGGTAACTAGCAGTGGCTGCAGCAGCGGGGTGATGGGGCTGGTGCCTTCCCCTGATCAGCCCGGTTGCCTCCCACAAAGAGAGGCCAGACTGAGGCTTAGGCCCGCTTCCCATGGGGATCGGGCCTAAGTCATCAGTAGGACATCCCCTGAGGGCTCCTAGTATGTGAGAGGGGGCAGGTTGGGTGAGGAACCCCCCAACCCCAGTGCACGAATTTCGTGCACTGGGCCCCTAGTATTTAAATAAATTGCTAGATTAATTATCAAAATATTTCCAATGGAACCCAACCACGGTTGCTATAAATCCACAGTGATCTATTTAAAAATAAGTAAACAGTTCTATTTTAATATTTCATTTATATCTTAACTATTTCTCTTTTAAATCATATATCCATGATTACCCCTCTTAGAGTTTCATCCTAAATGTATTTTTATGCTTAAATGTTTACTTAAACCATTAAATGTGTATAACTAACATTTTATAAGGTAACTAGCGGCCTGGTGCATGAAATTCATGCACAGGTAGGGTCCCTAGAACTGGCCTGCAATCAGGGCTGATCTTACCTGGCTACTGGCAGCTGGCCCCACCCTCTGGCCCTGCCCCCAGTTCCCCGTTCCCCCATCAGGCAATAGGAATCTGCCAGCCCTGGGGGTGGGGGGAGGGACTGAGAGGTTGGCCAGCAGGCCCCAATCAGACTATAGGGCCTGGGGGTTGGGGGCAGCTCCTGCGTTGAGCGTCTGCCCCCTGGTGGTCAGTGCACATCATAGCAACCTGTCGTTCTGCTGCCTGGTCAATTTGCATATTACACTTTTATATATATAGATTCCTCCGACGTAGATTCTAATTGTTAGATAAAAATGTATTCTATATCATCACAATTATTATTAATAGACATTTGCTCTAAATACCATAATACAGTAGATGTCATAGATAGATTTTAAACTTTAAATATTTTTAAAACCTGCAGCTCTTAATAAACAAATGTCATTTTCTATTTATAAAAAATGTCTACCTTTAACCCAAATGATTAGCCAAATCAAATTTTTAAAGATTACTTGCTTCCTGTTTGAAAATGTCTTCCTTCATTTTATATTTCAAGTAAGCACATTAAAATGTTTGTTGAGAAGCATTACTTTTTAAAAGTACAGACATAAGTTATAAAATAAATCTTATAAAGTGGAGTATTAAAATAATGAAGATAAGATGCTGAAGATTTAGTAAAATTTATGTATCCATCTTGTAACTTATAAAATAAGATAAAATAGTAGGCTATTAATCATTACATAAATGAAAATATGTAACTAAAATATTATTTAGAAAGTGATAAGTAGAAAAATACATTTTTTTTATTACTCTCCATGTTCATGTGCTAAACTCTTATGTTTAGCTTCTGGAAATGATTATATATAAATTAAGTATAAAAATAAGAATAAATATATATTTCTGATAAATTCTATTTCCTCTCCCCTTCCTCCTCCTCCTCCTTTTTCTCCTCCTCCACCTTTTCTCTTTCTCTTTCTCTTTCTCCTTCTCCTTCTCCTTCTCCTTCTCCTTCTCCTTCTCCTTCTCCTTCTCCTTCTCCTTCTCCTTCTCCTTCTTCTTCTTCATTTTCTTCTCCTCCTCTCCTCCTTCTCTTCCTCCTCTTCCTTCTCTCTCTCCTCTCTCTCTCTCTCCTCAAGGGAAAACTCTACCATAAACTGTAGAGCTTTCTCAAGATGGACTTTAGGAAATTCCATGAGAATTTGGAAATCAATTATCTGAAAACTTTCAGAGTACTTGTACACTTTGAAGAGTTGTTGCCTTCTGCATTTCAAAGCATTTTGCTGTAGACCAGGGTCAGACAATACATATTTTAGGTTCTGTGGGTCACAGGTCTCTGTTGTAACTACTCATCTCTGCCATTGCAATAAGCAAGCATCCATAGACAACATGGAAATGAATAGGCATGGCTTTGCTTCGTAAACTTTCTTTACCAAAAAAAGCAACAGTCTGGATTTGGCCCATGAACCCTAGTTTGCTGACTGACCACAGCCATAGACTGCAAATAAGTCTGATAACAAATGCAATCATCATCCAACATTTCCCAAGAAAACTAGTACAAACTTTTGCTACTTGGATAATCTTCTACCCATTAGTCAGTGATTCCCAAAGTAAACATCCCCAATAAATAAGTGTAATGTCCTCTGGGAGATAAGAGAATTATGTGATATTAGGTAGAAAGCATTATATTCTGATACATTGTGCCAGAATCTACATGTAATAGGGTTCAATGAGAAGAAATGTATTTAAGCAGAACTTGGCAAAATTGTAAATGTTGCATAAAGTTCTAATTCAGATGAAAAGTACTACAAGTCAGTGGTGTTCACTCAACACCTTTTGTTGAAGTCAGACTTGGACACCATCAACATCTATTTCAGCTTGCCCATGGTTTCATTGCTGCCATCCAGGACACTTACTTAATATCAAGCGAAAAGCTAAGGTCATTTATAAGGAAGTCTTGGAGAATTACCCTCCCTCCAACTGAGGCTATTTTTGTTGTAATAAAAGTGCATCAACTAGGAAAGGACCACAGCTCCATTAAAAGCCTGTTGTCTAGGAGAAGCTGAAATGGGGTGGTTGCAGGCAGAACTAGGAGACATTCTGTTTAGAAAAACAATAACAAAAAACTATCAGGTCTATAATGAAAATGACTGTGCCCTTTTAAAGGACCTTTCCACATTGATTGAAATTGGGCCAGATGTCCCAGAATGACTGTGCATGGCCCCTCAAATCAGGGCTGTAATCCCAATAGCCTCAGACACTGTTGGTGAGGGCTAGACATTACTGTGTGCTTGGCCTGGGAAGGATTACCAAGTCAGTCTTGACCTTTTTCTTAGCCGCACATCTGAACAGGCACATCATAATCTATGGCTAAATTTTTTCTCATAATGTTTTGGAGTTTCTAATGCTCTGAAGATGCGCTTTATTCTCTCTGAAATACCTCTCCACAGATGTGTTTTGGTAATATTTCATGATCCAAAAATCAGATTTCCATTGGAGAAGGTTTGCAAGAGTGAGAAGAAAAGGAGACACTACATAATATGCTTTCTTGTTCTGTTATGCAAGTTTTATTTGTACAAATACAATTATTAAAAAAACACACTAAGGGCTAATGAATCCTATTAATCACATTATATAATACACCCTGTTACAACTGCTTTGTAAAATATAAACCTCTTGTTTCAGTTGGATCTTTGTTCTCCAAATCTAAACTATTAATAATTACTGCTGAATCAAATCCTAAGGCTCTGTCTGGATCCTGGAAATAGCAAACATTTTATTGAGCACTTATCAGGTACCTGGCACCATTCTAAGCATGTTACTGGTAGTAACTGATTTAATGCTCATGTCAGCTTTATAGGTGGCTATCATTATTATGCTCAGATCACAGAGGTTCAGATAATTAAGTTGTCAAAAGTCACATGGCCGAACACTGCAGAGTCACAATTCAAATCCGGCTAAGTTAGCTCAAGCATCTGCTCTCTTAGCCAGCATTTCCCAATCACTTTGAGTACTTTATTTTGGAATGGATACCATCTAGACTCAGAATCTCTGGCCAACATTTTGCTAAAACTCTTGCCTGGGCCACATACCCTTCCATTTGATCAGAAATTAGTCAGAGGCAATGTTAACTTGCTTTCGTTGTGTCATCAGCAGAAATACAACTTCTTAAAAACCTTTCTATAAGAAGTAGCAAAAAACCCTCACAAACATACAAAAAACCTGAAACACAGGGAGAGGGAAGGAGGAGAGAGAGTGTGTGCTCAAAACAAATCGGTGTATGTGCTAGCTCCCAATCTCCCAGCGGTTGCCTTTTTCCAATTAAAAGAGACTTTCACATCTGCGGCACCACCTCTGTCAACCCCAGCTCCCTGCCCTTCGAGACCCTGCCTTTTGTTATCCCAGCTCTACATCCACCAGCCCATCAGCTCCCATAACACGCCCAGGACCAAATGTAGGGCTGCTTCTGGTGCAGCTGAATTCTGTTAAAAGGCTTGGAGTTACATAACGCAAGTTTACTCGATCATAAGTTTTACAAATACATTTCAACTTAACAAGGTTCTAAAACACTCCTAAAGTTATTCACAACGGTTATGGAGAAAGATCATCTCCTGGGACAAAGAGAACCGCTGGTCTCCCTCCCACACTCCTGCACAGCCTGAGGTCAAGGTGAATGCTCTCTCCTGCTGCCTGCCCTCCCCAGCATTTAAAGGGAAGGTTTGGGGATTTTTTTTTTTTTTTTTTTTGCACCTTTACCAGCACACAAAAGCTTTTGTAACTTGCAAGCCTTTTTTTTTTTCTCTCTTTTACTGGAGTATATGCTGAAGTGTGGAATATGGAAGGTCCTAGATTTGGGCATCAACAAATCTGGATTACAACAAGGATACTCAACACCAGATAAGATTGATTGCTGTGGCAGAATTAGAAAGAGGAAGACAACAGGGTGGTGTGTGGATGTGTGTTTTCACAGTTAAATACTTCATTAGTTTTCTAGAGCTACCAAAACAAATTGCCACAAATACGGGGGTTTAAAATAACAGGAATTTGCCCTGGCCTGTTAGTTCAGTTGGTTAGAACCTCATCTCTATACTCCAAGGTTGTGGGTTCTATTCCAAGTCAGGGCACATACAAGAAGCAACCAATGAATGCATAAATAAGTGGAACAGCAAATCAATGTTTTTCTTTCTCTCCTTTCCTTTCTCTTTATAAAATCAATCAATCAACCAATCAATCAATCAAAACACCCAGAAATTTAGTTCCTCAGAGTTGTGGGTGCCAGAAATCTGAAATCATTGTGTGGTCAGGGCCCTGCTCTCTCCAAAGGTTTTAAGGAGAGAATTCTTCACCCTCTTTCTAGCTTCTGGCAATTTCATTCAATTGTTGGCATTCCAGGCTCCTGGCTACATCACCCCAGTCTCTGTCTTATTCCCCACAGCTGTCTTCCCTGTGGTTTCCCTTTTTTCTGACTCTTCTAAGGACCCTGTCATTGGATTTAGGGTCTACCCTAATCCAGGGCAATGTTATCTCAAGATCCTTACCGTAATGACATTGGAAATGACCCCTATTCCAAATAAAGTCATATTCTGAGGTTTTGGGGGGTTAGGATTCAAACATATCTTTTAGACACAATGTAATCCACTACAAATGTGCTCTTATTTACAGGTTTCATTTCCCCCTGAATGTTACCACTCCCATGGAGTGGAAATGCTCTTTCTTTGGTGAAACGACAGTAGGTGGCTGTATTTGTAGGCATGTGTATGAGTGCATGTGTAGTATATATACATTTTTTTGTAAAATTAAAAGTTGGCAATTCATTTCAGTTCCCACATTTTCTTAAAAATAGTCCAGAAAATTCCAGTCTGGAAACCAGGTGCTTAGAAAACGGACTCTGAGTTTTTGAAACTGTTTCCTTATGAGGAAATGACGTGACCCCTAACGTTTATGTATTTGAATTTCAAATAATTTGCCCGTGTATACATAATGCACGGGTGCCTCCAAACTCCTTTTCTAAAAGCCAAATCAGACTTTTCTTACACCAATCAACATTTTAAGCTCTTCCCTAGGGGCACTGCTCCCCATCAGGTGCTTAATTGGGGCATTTTACCACCTTTTCATATAGTAGGGTTTGTAAAATTGTGTGAACATTTTATTGCATTTTGTATTTAACACTTTTTTTTTTTTGAAAAAAGAAAGTGACAACATGAAAATAAGAATTGGTCTCAAACATAATGTAATTGAGACATAGGTAAAATTACTAGGCAGGTTGAAATGGCACATATACCAGTCTTATGAATTCATATGGAATGGACACATGTCAAAAATGTGACTCATTAATGAGAGAACCAGAAGAATGGCCTATCTGGATAGCATTTGAAGAGCAGGGGGTTGATATAATCAGTCATAAAAAGCATGCTAAAATAGTTGGACAGTTTAGGGACAAAAACAAGTTGGGTTAAGTCTTGGAGGGCCTGGTGTTGAGCATTATCATCTCTACTGGACTGCGATTACTTGCATCTCTGTAAGATGGAAACTACAAGTTAACATGTAACCTCATGAAGTCCAGTCCCTAATAAGTAGTAAGTTGCAAATTAAATAAAGGTGAAAACTTCTAGAGAATTCATTGTTCCTCGGAAGTGCCCATTAAACCATGATGCAGTAGAACATTAAAAGAACATGCAGTTATTCCTTTAGCCTATTTTCAAATTTGGGATAATGTTCTTAATAGACCTTCTGGTGATCATAAATGATTTTGAAAGATTATTTTTATTACAAAACATGCTGATCTCATTCTGATTTTGAGGGACTTATTTACAGACGTGCAACAAGAGGTGGTAATTAACCATATAAACCTTCTTGCCAATGAGCAAATCCAGAGGCTCCCAGGGTGGAGCATGTGCTATGGCCAGAGAATTAACTTCTGACTGGAAAATTTGTAAGCAATCTCAGATTGCATTTTCAACACAATCTCTTATTCTTGAGGGTCTTTATTTTTCCCTTTTTAAAATTGCTCTTGCTGGTTCTCCTATACCACATCTTGGAAAGCAAATCCAAACCTGAAACATTTGTTTCCACAAGTTGCACCTGCCATTGCTATGAATTTGCCAAATCTGATTAAGTTCTGCCTACATGAGACCCTGTGAGACCCAGGGCAGGCATTGTCCCAGATTCCTGGGAGGGCTCTGTGGGCATTTGTCCTTTCTATGATGTATAATCACTGTGCCTTAATGATGGGTATGTCATGTCTAATTATGATATTTATGTTCAATTCAGTTACTATAGGTGTTGCCTGGATTATAGAATCCATTTGTTCATAATATCCTGGTAAGAAGGTCAAATTTTGGCTAATAACTGCATTTTCAAGAAAAGTCATGAGACTGTGTATGTGTATTTGTTTATAAATTTAGGGATCAAGGAGAACAAGATACAATTTATAGGTTAAATATTAGAGATATACAAAAAGGAGAGAAAGAGCTTCTCCTTTCACTCCCAGGAAAATAGAACAGAAAACTAATGCCAGCATATTCCAAAACAAATACAGGCTATTAGATTTCCCTTCCCACTCACTCTATGCTGTGTGAGCTCAGTGTCACCCATTCATTCTGGGCTGTGTGAGCTCAGTGTCACCCATTCATTCTGGGCTGTGTGAGGATGGTTTGGATTTGCAGTCAGCAGTTGTCCATGAAGCTTCTGAATGGAAAGGGCTCCTGGAAATCCTGACTGAAGTCAAAGTTGACTTGGACAATCTCAGAGTTTTCTGAGTGATGCCAGCTCAAGCTTCAAAGCCTGCTCCCATAAGTTTATATCTTGAAATATCAATAGTTAATAGAACCTGATAGAATTCTTTTTGCTGAGACACAGAGACTATCCTTCTTTATTAAAGAAGACTATCCAATTTCCATCCCATAGCTCATAACAAAACTTTCAAGCATCTGCTAATGAAAGGCCCAAATGGCCGTGGTTAATTTATTAGAGCAATCAATAAGAGAACAGAGGAGAGTGAAATTCTCCATTGGGTTATGAGATCTGATCAGTGTTTCTCCTGAAGGTAAAACCCGTCAGGGATGACAAGGGGATTAACAGATCTATGAAATTTATCATCTCTAAATATTTGTAATTATTGCATTTTACCTACATAAAATGAATCCGACACAGGCTAAGCTTCTCCTTTGATTTGGGAAACTCTCCTTATGCAATAACTGTTGGAGTAATAAAGAAATATGGACACATCAACCAAACCAAATTACTTTAGCATTTTTCATTATATAGCCTGAAGGATGAAATCTGTGTGTGTACCCATTGAAACCTAGTTTTACATATAAAATATATTTAATACACACAGTTTGATCCTGACAAGGCAAAATCAACAGATTTCCAAAAAAGTATTTGGTTTCTGCCCTGGCCATTGTTGCTCAGCTAGTTGGAGCATTGGCCTGAACACCCAAAAGTGGCAGGTTCAATTTCCAGTCAGGGCACATACCTAGGTTGTGGGTTTGATCCTGGTTCAGGACACCTGTGGGAGGCAAATGATCAATGTTTCTCTCTTTCTCTCTCTCCTTTCTTCTCTCTAAAATGCAATAAAAATTCTTAAAAATATATTTAGTTTTTTTTTTACTAAGATAGGATTATGATCCTGAGAATATTATCTTGATTACTAACTCATTAAAAGTGACAGTGCAATATTTAAAAAAAGCATAGAATATGAAACAATTAGATAGAAACTTAGCTTTTCAGGAGTAAAGAACTTCTTTAAAGATTATAAATGTAAGAGTTTGCTCATAGCACAGAATATTATCCTAGAGAGATAGAGAATCTGCTATTTATGTGGATTAAACAGAGAATAAAGGCTAATATTTACTATTCTTAGAGATTACTAAATACTGTAAGATCATTTGTCATTTTAACATAGAAAAGAAAATTCTAGTTTGCATTTATATACTATTTGGCAATAATGGATTAATAAATAAATAAGCCCATCTAAATGAAATGAGTCAACTTGGCAAAATTTTGACATGTTTCATTCAATTTTTCATAATCATTTGCAATTATTAGAAGCCAAGACAGATAAGATTCACTGCAATAAAACTTTTTGCAACTTGCTATAAATACTCATTTTGTCCTTATAATAATTTCATATTGGATATGATATGCAACTGATACTTTTAGGCAAAAAATATATATATATCCACCACACATAGTATACACAGTTGTAACAGTGATAATGTTTCAGTTTTTTATCTTACACATTATCTGGGTATCCAAAGTTTATCTATTATTTAATTCAATTTAACATAGGCTTAAGGGTTTAAGTTAACTAATGATCCTGGAAATTATATTTAATTAGATATGCTTTAGAACATATGTACTGTTAATGTAAAAATATTTGTCAAGACTATAATTTAATTAAACACATTATTTTATATTTTCTTAATTTAAAAAAAGTAATATAAATACTATGAACTTATCTGAGCACTAAATAAATATGAGAACTTTGAGACATTCATATTTATAGTCTTTTCATGGGAAAATAAATCCAGTCTTTTAAAGTCTTATAAAAATTTCATAAAACATAAAACATACGCTTGTATTATAGACCATACTCATAAGCATTAACACATATACCAGTTTTTGAAGCAATTGTACAAACCAGTCCAAAAGTTCATCTTGATTAGGTGAACTTAAATTCTTATGAAAAATGCTGTGAACTTTTATTTTCTGTAAGAAGACATTTTTTTCCGTATTGTCTGGCACATTAAAAGTACTATAACTTCAAGTTTCTTATTTTCTTGGGATTCTGGGAGTATTCAATTCGCGCAAGCACTTAATCAGAACAGACCTCCTTGATTTTGAGAGAACTTATCATTTAACTTATTAATACTCTTCAGAGGTTAGGAAAGTTTCACATTTATAGGAGGCGAGGTTTGGAGTTTTATCAGTTGCTGACACTCGGGCGCAGGGAGGGTTTGCAACTCCCACTGCACGTCAGTAAGAGGTAAGAGGCAGACATGGAAACCAAACCACCAGTCTGGCTCTCAAAGGGCGGTTCTGCTTTCCAGTGGGTAGGAGATATTTTAATTAAAAAAACATATTTTTTTTATTGATTTCAAAGAGGAAGGGAGAGGCAGGGATAGATAGAAACACCAGTGATGAGAGAGAATCATTGATCGGCTGCCTCCTGCATGCCCCTTACTGGGGATCATGCTTGCAACCCAGGCATATACCCTTGACCGGAATCGAACCCAGGACCCTTTAGTCCACAGGCCGGCACTCTATCCACTGAGCCAAACCAGTTAGGGCTTTATTTTTATTCATTTTAAAATATTTTCAAAAATTGATTTCAGAGAGGAAGAAAGAGGGGAAGAAGAAACAGCAATAATGAGAGAGAATTATTGAACAGCTGCCTCTTGCCCGCCTCCTATTGGGGATCAAGCCTGCAACTTAGGCATGACTGGGCATCAAACCATGACCTCCTGGTTTATAGGTCAACACTTAGGTTTGACTGGGCATCAAACCATGACCTCCTGGTTTATAGGTCAACACTCAACGACTGAGCCACGCCAGCGCACAAGAGATATTTTTAAATTTATTTCCTTTCAGTTCACAGACAGACAAATAGATAAACAAATGAAAATGACTACCAAACTAATTAGCTACGGACAGACTGATGGACCTGACCATGATCCCCCAAATCAAACCAACACAAATTTGATGGTGGAGGAGAGAGCAACAACAGCAAGAAAAACAGAGAATCAGCCAAATGAGAGCCGTGGTGCCACTTGGGATTCACTCCTGCAACCACGAGTGTGAGCAGCCCACGGGGAGCTCTTCTCAGAAAATGAACTTTATTGGGCCCCGGGCCTTTGAGTCCTCGTGGACATGTCAGTGGGATGCCTGTCAAAACTGTCACTGTGGCCCTGACTGGTTTGGCTCAGTGGATAGAGCTTCAGCCTGTGGACTCAAGGGTCACAGGTTCGATTCAGGTCAAAGGCATGTACCTTGGTTGCGGGCACATCCCCAGTAGGGGGTGTGCAGGAGGCAGCTGATTGATGTTTCTCTCTCATCGATGTTTCTAACTCTCTACCCCTCTCCCTTCCTCTCTGTAAAAAACTCAATAAAATATATATTTTTAAAAAAACTATCAATGTGTAAACTTTCAAAAAATTAAAAACATGAGTCTTATATCAAAAATAAGTAAATAGATGCCAGAATGTGTTTAAACTTATTAATGAGGGGACAAGCAGAATGAGAAATTTGATTCAAAACATCTTTGAGAATCAGTGTGTATATATATATGCCTATCAGAAAAAACATACTGAAAGTGTTTGCTATGTTAAAGGCAAAGCTGGTTCATGTCCTATAGGGTAGTAAAGCTCCAGCCGGTCCCTGCCTCGTGATGGTCTGACTTAGGATTGTTCAACTTCATAATGGTGCAAAAGTGATACGCATTCAGTAAAAAATGTAATTTGAATGTTAATTTTGATGTTTCCCAGGCTAGTGACATGCGGTGTAATTCTCTTGTGATGCTGGGCAGCGCAGTGGGATAAGTTGCCCAAGTATAGGCTGATGTAAGTGTGCTGAGCATGTTAAAGGTAGGCTAGGCTAAGCTCTGAGGTTTGGTAGGTTGAGTGTTTTAAATGCATTTTTGACCTACAATATTTTCAACTTGCAATGCTTTTTTGGGGGACATTGTCACCCCATCATAAGTCCAGGAGCATCTGTATAACATTTGGGATTATCTTTTCTACCCGAACAACTTTTTGTATCTCTACAGACAAAAATCTATGTTAGCATGGAATTTCAGACTCTAGAACCTAATGAATAGTAAATAACAAATCAGACAAGCAAATCCTTAAGAGACCTAAATAATCCTTGGGTGTGCTATTAAAGTTTATTTCCGTGTGGTATTAAGAGGCATGCAGCCATTCTTTTGCCCATTTCCAGGGTTGAGGTACTTTTTCTTAACACTGTGTAACTAGCAGGAAGTCAGTTACAGCCTAATTTTTTCTAGGGAAGACTAATATCTTTTGAGTGTTGAGAACTGGAATTTGGGGTTGCCACAACTTTAATGTTTTATTTGTTCTCGGTAGTTCATCGAGAAAGTGGACATTTTTGTTGTATACCATATAAAACTGCATAAAGACTCAAGAGTGGGAATAATTTCATCTTCAACAATATTTTATCTTTTTATAGCAAGAAATCCAGAGTGTGATTGGAAGGTGGCCAGGGTAAATATCATTGGCTTCCGTCTTCCTTTTGCCATTGTAGCTGTTTCTAATTAAGCCCCTCTGGAAATTTTATGCCAACTTAAATGCTCATTACTTCTATGTAATAAAACTGGTCGAAGTGAATTTAGTTGCAGAAAATAAAGCTACTGCCATAAACACAGATACTTTTACTACAGATGATAATGGGATGATATTTTCTTCAAAAACAACTTTCATGGTCTTGTGAGAAACCTTGCTAAACCTCACACTCACTCATACACCCATTCATGCACCAGCACACACATACATCTACCCACATGTACCAACTCAAAATTCTTTCAAAATTAACATGGCTATTTTTATTTTTTCTTATTTGTGTATAACTCCTCCCTCTCGGAGTTTGTAGTCAACATTTGCCCTTTGTTAATTGGAGGTAATGTTAGCCAACTACTAGGAGTTTTCTCTGTTGCGTTTTGATTTCCTGGCCTGACTTGACATATTAGATAGAAATGTCAAAAATGCCCCCACAGGATCCCTACAATGTCTTCATACTGTCTGAGCTTGATTGTATGGTAGCTTGTGTTGATTACAATGGAAACACTGGTGGTTTTTCCTCAGACTTTCTAACTAACTCACAAAAATGAGAGTTGAGGAAGCCAATTGGGGCTCTGTTACATGGTCTCCCATTGCTCCCATTAAAACATTTAAAAGGTGAAAGGGCAATATTTGTGGGACAGGTTGCATAGCTGATATAAAAGATTTCCAAACAAAGGAAATGCTCTTCAATTATACTTCCCCACACCTTAAAAGTGTATTCCAGTCATTTTTTGACTCACTCAAAGTTTTAAATAACTATGAGTCAGAAAAATTGGTACCATTCTGGAGTCTCTCAGAAATTGTAGAGTGAGGACTACTGGGCAGAGAATTTCATGCTCAAATAACTTTAGGTGTTTTGTTGTTGTTGTTGTTGTTTTTTTATGATCATTTCTAGGAGGGACCTGACTCCTTTGGTTGGTGGCATGGATAGTGGAAGAATGTATGATACTTTTTACTAAGTTCATGACATTGTCTTTTTTCTTTTTGACTTTTCCATTGATTTTACACTGACGCTTTTCTGATGAATGAGACCCCTGTTCTGAATTATGAAGCATTTTAAAGATGCTTTCGAATGTATGTGAATTATATCTGTGGTTTAATTTTTATCAGGGAATTTGGCTTCTCAACAGACTGGGCATAGAAACCTTCTTGAAAGCTCTGTGTGGAGGTGTTAATCTGCCCTGAAATAGACTCAAAGGAAGAAACCAGAACAGATATTCACATAAAAGTGCTAGGTTGGCTAATAATCGTATTTAGCACTAATATGGCTGTTTTCATCTCCCAAACACTTTACAAAAAACAACTAAATAAACCTTTCAACATCCCCATTACCTAGATAAATAAGTATTATTATTTTAGCATTCTTTGGTAGAGAAAAAAAATCTTTACTGGTTTATAACTGCAGAATGAGATTATTTCAGAAAAAACGATTCCAACTTCTGTGCCTGTAAGCCAGTCTCCAGCTCTACCCGTTCCAATTTTCTTTTCAAGGGAACTGATTAATTGGTGCCGGTGTTAGCCATTGTGAAAGTTCAGTCAGTGCCGTTTCTCTCCGGTGTTGTAAGTTCAAAGAGCTACTAAGAGCTGAGTGCCCGGGAAGGTTTCATTATAGTCCGAACTTGATAAAGAAAAAATGAGGGGGAAAAACACACACACATTTCAAATCTGTGGAGGAAGTGAACTGCCCAGGCCTCTCTCAGTTAGCAAGTTCCCGTGGTCAGCATTAATGATGTTTCACAGACACATAATTAAACCCTCACCAGGGCCTGGTGGAAGACAGCATACTGCTCGTATCTGGCAAACTTCCAAGGTTGCAACTCTTTCAACAGCTAGGGGCACATTCATTTCCCTTCTTATTATTTTCACATAGGCATAGAGAGTCCCTGTCTACCTGTTTCAGCCTCGGGAAGCTTTTGAACATACGTTCTTTTGGTTGTTCCACTTTCTGCTGTACATGCTTATTTTTCTGGGAAAACAAATATCATAGCCTCGTTCTATTCAAAGAAGGATTGGTTCACCAATGCTGGCGTGGCACAAATAAGCCATTTTATGTCATCTTTTATTATTTGATGGCCTTGTCCTTTCGAACTTCAAAGTGCAAAATCAATTCTCATTTATGTTCTTCCATTTTAGCTGAAAGCCTTCCTGAGATGTACAGAGGAGTGGTTGAGAGTGCAGGTTCTGGTGTCATACCACTTTACCAAGTTGTTTAATTTCATCAAGTTTCCCAGCAGTAAAATGGGGCCATTGACAATACCTGCCTGATAGCTTGTTCTGGTTAATTACATAGTATTTATAAAGTGGTAGCACAGCAATGGGCCTGTGATAGGCTCAGTAGATATTAGGAACTCTCCCCACCACCATCATCATCCTCTGACAATGCTACAAACCACTTAAGAACAGCAAATCAGAAAGTGTGTGCTTGGAGAGGCAATAATCATATAATCCTGGGATTCATTGAAATCTGTAAAATTCATCTTGGTTTTGCTTGGTCCCTCAAGAATTGGTTCAACTATAGTCACAGTAGCATCATGGGTTTCTGGAGTTTGGAAGGACCTCAAAGATATGATGCCAAGTTAAGTAAGCCTCTAGTTGGAAAACTCAGAGGAAGCTCAGTTTTATTTTATATAAAGCAGAAGGAAATGAATTTCCTGAGTGTCTGGAAAGTTCTATGATCCAGAGGTAAGGCAGAGAAAAACTTCATGCAGTGGCAGCTGAGTAAACAGATACCTTACATCTTCACGAACTTCAAAAAGTCAGGATAAATCTCCAAGTCAGTAGATACTGGAAATCCAGAGGAAGGTGGCAGAGGATGGTCAGTCTGCATCTAAAGGTCAGTCGAGGAGGTGCCCTGGCAACTGTGGAGGAACAAGCAGGCTGTGGGTGGTCAGCAGAGCCTGGATAGGCATAACCAGTCATTGTGAATTAACATGGGCAATGCCCTCTGCTCCCTTGTGGTCTACCAGAGAGCCACAAACAGGAGAACTGGGACAAACTCAATGAGACTCAATGAGAGTTTCTCAAAGATGTACAAAGCACAGGAGCCTGGGGCCATTCAGATGGTCAAATATTCAATCTCTTAGTGATTCCAAGACATTTTGCAATTTGAGATTATGGATAAACATTGCGAAGATGTGGACTTAGTAAGCTGGTAGACACTTGGAATTACTGATATTTGAGTTTCATCCACTCATTCCTTCATTTATTTGGATGGCCATTTAAAAATATTTATTGAAACAAATATGACCATGCCTGAGACATTGGCAATAAGATTCTACATACAACCAGAGTTATGCAGTCTGTGTTGATATTTAGGAACTAAAATAAACCAAAAATGCATATAAAAGTTTGATAGGGAGATTTAAAATATCCTTAGTATTTATTTTTCTTTCCTAGTCATATTCAGGAAGGGTAAAACACTTATATGTTTTAGTACACAAGCAATATAGGTATACTCTCTTACTGTGCATGATTCAAAATATAGAGAAGTGATTAAAACAAAACATAAAAACACCGAATTATCTGTCCCCATTCATCCCACCCTTATCACTGTCAATGACTTTTAATTTTCCAGTACGTGTATGTGTTCAGAGATATTTATAGCATAAATATGACCATATTATACATATTCTTAAAGGACTTTCTTTGATAATTTAATGTTGTGTCTTGGAGATCTTTTAATATCAGTATATTTAGGTCTCTGTGGTATGCCATGAAGTATTTGGGCTATAACTTATTTATTAATGATTATGCATTTCGCTCAACCTTTTGCTACTTCAACAAATAACATTTTTATATACACATACTTGGGCAACTGTAAAGTACAATTGCTAGGTAATGAGCTAAATATAGTTGTAATTTTGATATATATTGCCAAATAGCTTCTAAAAGATTTCACCAATCTATTGATTTCACTAGTAACGTTTGAAACTAAGGAGTGGGTGAATATTATTGGCATTCTGTGAAAATGTGTTTGTGTACTTATCACCAAAATTATTATAATAGAAATGCCAATATTTTTAGCTAAACAAATATTGTAAAGACTTAATAATGGCTTTTCTCTAAGTATTTGCAAGGTTGATTTAGGATCTGCATTACTACTTATTGATCAAAGTATTCTTCATGAAATAAATGGTCTATAGGCTCCTGAAATATTTTCTTCTCTCTTAGAAATAAGATTTACTAGTTCATCAACATAATTCTAATATTTTTTCTCCACCCTTTTTAAAGAAATAACTTAAAGAAAAATAAAGTACCCAAGTCTATGGAAGCTAGAAGTAATCCCATAAATTCCATCAAGTGTCTGACAACTTTTGAACCAAGTTAGTGAATGGGTGAGCGTATCTTTCCTTTTGTATTTTGAGTCTTCTATGTAAAATGCCCCATTCAGATATGACAGCTAAAACAAAGAGTGAAAAGGATACTGAAATATGAACAGATGAATAAAATATAGCAAATAGAAAAACTGGGAAAGAATAAGAAACTTTAAGACATATGGCACAGACAAGGACAGCGAAGTTAAATAGAAGTATGTTATTAACCGAAATGCAGTCTATAGATATGCATGATATAATTCACCTGGATGATTTTAAACACAGTGATGGGTAGGAGGGATAACACCCGAATCAGGGCAGACTCATCAAGATTCCCAATGCACCAGGGACAATTCTCTGTTTTCAAGAAACTGAGAGGATAAATAAAAATTGATAAAAAGAATCACATGTGAAACCCATAATAAATGAAGTAATAGGAATTAACTTTCCTCATATTAATTTAAGATCCATTACTTATACTTTTTCTTATTTAGTATCATAGGAACTCCATAATGTGAGTAGGGGGTAATAGTGCTATATTCCATGGACAGTTTCTCAGAAGCGGTAACGATCATAATAAACAATTGTATAATTAATCAGCAGAAGACTGCCATATGACCATCCTCTTTTGGTATTCTTATTCTTGCTGTCCCCTTACACACAGAGTACATAGGGCTGACCTGTGTTACTCACAGGATATTGCAAAATGGTGATGCATGACTTCTGAGACTGGGGTCAGAAAAGTCATTGTGGCTGTCACAGTATTGTCTCATGACTCACTTGCTCTGGGGAAGCCAGCTGCCATGTTGTAAGAACAGTCACACAACATTCTCTCCACTTGAGGAAGAACTGAGGTCTCGGCAGACAACCAGCAGTCACTAGATCAGATGTGAACGAGTGACCTGGGAAACACATCCTCCAGCCCCACTCACGTTTTTGGATGATTGTAGCTTTGGCTGATATTTGACTGTGACCTCAGGAGAGTCTCTGAGCTGGAACTACCCAGCCAATTTGTTCCCAGATTCAGAACCCACATATACTGCTTGAGATAATAAATGCTTATTGTTAAAGAGGCTAAAAGTAAAATCAGTGGAAGTCATGACCACCTAAATTTAGGGTTTCTGATTCCATATCCCGTGTTCTTTCTAACATTAGAGCCCCGCCTGTGAGACCAAAGCAAGGTTTTTGAATCCATCAATCATTTTAACTATTCCACAACCCCATTGCATGCTCTTATTATTGCCTATAGAATTGAGTTTAATATAATGTGGTTCATCTTTGCACTTCATCCAAACGGTCTAGTTATTGAAGATCAAACAGGAGCTTGTTAGAAGTAGTGTGCCTAGAAGATATCTAACAGCATAGGTCATGGAAGAGTTAGCCTTACAGAGAAAGGACTCCAGGAGAGGGAAAAAGCTCCATGCCAGATGAAAGCAGAGGGTATGTAGGATTGTACCTCAGTGGGTTGTGCTGCCAGATTTGCTGAATTGTTTAATTGTGCACTTTACCCTTGAGACTTGCTTGAATATTTTCTTTATAAAAGCAATAATCTATGTGCTTTTCTTCTGACAGAATTGGGTGCTTTATAGATTTAATTTTGTTTGTCCCGAGTTTTTAAGGATATTTTTACCAGGTTTTTGAAAACTCACAGTGCGTAATCTCTGACTACTTATGTTGTGGCCTTTGATATGGATGACTGCATATAACCCTAATGGGAAGGGAGAGTGGACGTCTGCCTTTCTAATGATTTATTTTGGAAATGCTGAGGAGTCAAGGCCCTGAGGTCACTGTCCCACCATTGTATACTTTACTTCCACTATGTTTGTTGAAGATATTAAAATGACCCTGACTAAATCACTAAGTTTCTTCTGCTGTAAAACTGGGATTTCACTGGCTGCTGTCTGTGGTTACTTTGTCTTACCTTGTTTCATGTCTTCTTTTAAATTATAGTACCAAGTGTGTGTACAGCAAAGAAAAGAGTTCAATAACTATTGATGGATGATTCTTTGCTCAAATAAAAGATTTAAAATGCTTTAAAATATCATTCCTTCTGCCCTAACCACTTTGGTTCAGTGAATAGAGCATCGGCCTGCAGACTGAAAGGTCCCAGGTTCGATTCTGGTCAAGGGCATGTACCTTGGCTGCGGGCACATCCCCAGCAGGAGGTGTGCAGGAGGCAGCTGATTGATGTTTCTCTCTCATCAATGTTTCTAAATCTCTATCCTCCCTTCCTCTCTGTAAAAAATTCAATAAAATATATTTTTAAAAGAATCATTTCTCCTTTCTTCCCTTTCCCCCCGCAACTCCCTCCTTTTCTTTTCTCCTCCCTTCCTTCCTCCCTTCTTTCGTTCCTTTTTGTCCCACATATTCAATTCTTCATGCCTTGTGCATTCAGTAAGTGTTTATTGAACATAGACACTGCACCATTATCTCTCCATTTGCCTTATAGAGAAAGGACTCCAGGAGAGAGAATATGCTCCATGCCAGATGAAAGCTGGAATTTCAGGAGCTGGTGAAATATTCCAGTGGATAGCCATAATAACCACAACTAAAATTTTATAGATTACTAAAACTCCTTTAATCAGTCTTTTCTTTAATTCCCATAGAAAATAATTACATAGACTTTATTAATTTCACCTGGAAATTTTTTCAAAAGGTGAAAATGAAGTTCAGGGCCACTGGAGAGTCAGTAGTAAAGCCCAAGCCTGAATGCAGGGAGTCTGACTCTATATCCAGGACTCTGCCCTCTATGCTACCTTATCTGTCCAAAGACAAAGGAGCAGGAGTTATAGTCAAAGCAATGTGGCCAGCAATTTTCTAAAGATCACATAGGCTGCAGTTGATCATGAAATGCATGTGCCATCTTTCCCATTAGACTTTTGTTGAAAACAGGACTATCTATTGTTCTGGTGTGTAGAGCAGTGCAGTCATTTCAAGATGAAGGTGTTAGTTTACACCATCCTTGTCAGTAGCTTCTAGTTTTCCTTTTCTTCCTGGACCCCTACTTACCTGATGACCCCATTTTCCATCCTACAACCGGCCTAGAGTGCCACCCTTGCTTAGATTTTCCTCATCACTTGCTTCGTTTTGAGTATCTTCATGACTCACCATGCTACAGTTGTTAGTGTAAATCACTTGTTACCGAGTTTTCCTTTCCAGATATGCTATTCCTCTAAAACAAGGAATCCTGGGAAAGGACAGTAGAGTGGTTCTGGCTTTATAGTGTCCCCACTAGTAAGCACACTGGACAGTGCTCTAGGGGCTAGGACAGCCTATACCATCTTCTTTTGTAACAATAAGAGATACTGTTGGGACTAGTTAGTTCTGTATCAGCAGAATTGTGAAATAATATCTTTTAATCCTTTCATTTTCTTTCCTCATTTGCCTAATAACAGCTAATGTAAAAAATCTTCCTTGGTTGTCCTTTAAAAATCAAATGGGATGTTCATTGAAAAAAGTAAGACCGTATAATTGGTGTAACTATGAATCTTCATTAAATTTTTTTTATCATTTGAATACATACAACATAGCCATCTATTTTAAACACATTTTAGCTAGCTCTCAAACTCAACCACATATAAGGATCACTCAAGTGCATTCTTTTTAATATCAATGCCCAGCTGGCCTGCCAAATGTAACTGGTCTGGAGAGGGGCTCAGCCTTTAATGTGTTTTGAAAGTCCTACAGGTGGTTCTGACAGGAATCAACATGGGAGACAGGTCTGGATGCAGAGCTCAGGGGACAGCGGGTCTTCTGCTATTGGTGGCCTATTCTCTGCTATGAGCACCAGAATCCCACCAAGCCCCTTGCATGGAACTGACAGTTTCTGTGATAAATTTAACTACTTCTCCAGTGTTTTCCACAGTGGAGACCAGAGGCACACTCTTTCAGCATCGACTCCATTGCTGTTACTAAACCAGAATATCTACTGTTACAGCCTGAAACTTCACATTTTTTAATAAATCTCCACAGCGATTCTAATATACATTAAAATATGAATACTAGTAATCTATACCATACACCTACTGCCAAAGGGACCCTTTGTGTTTTTAATGTCTCAAGTCCTTTGCCATCGAATGCAGCCCCTATCTTTTTATGAATGCCATTGAGTTATTGAAGTGATCAGACTAGTTGTCTTATAAAATGATCCACCTTTTGAAGTTGTCTAATTGTTTTTTGAGTGTGTGGTGGCATTTTCATTGTTTCCCTGAATTTCCTGTACACTAGGAGCTAGGACTCTTGGCTTACTTGGTTTCAGGCTAAACACTTTTGGGCAAGAACATCTCAGAGGTGATGTTTTATGCATCATATTTTGTCGCATCAATAGGCACATCATGTCTGGCTCTCCCACTGTTAGCTGTGCTGCTTGTGATCCCTGGATTAAGGTGGTGGCTGCCAGATCCATGCATGGTAAAAGTGAGTTTGTCCCTCATGATCAGGAAGTAATGACATTTTGACACCGCACATATATCCTGCTCTCCATTCGCCTTCACCTAGGGGGTTTGCATCTGTAAATGAATTATTTTACTAGGGGTTACAATGGTGAAATTCTATTATTTCTTCTACTATATTTCCCATTTCACTTTTCTCTCCAACTCTCATCACCGATTGACATGTAATATATTTTACTTGTTTCCCTCTTGGCAACTTCAATGAAGGTTAGAATGTTTTTGGTAAATATTTAGTGAATAAAAGATTGAAGTGAATTACAGTTGTCCAGAGGGGCTGGATAGCATGACCAACATCACTCATCAAATTAGCAGTGAGAAAGGAAAACATGGTCTTGACAGCTGTCAGTTGGAAACTGGCCTGCACGAACAGCTAGGCTTTGGCATTCTCCTGTTGAATATTAAAAATGTTCTCAGAATACAAGGTCACTCATCAGACAAGGTCACTCTGAGATCATGATGGGACAAAAACAAGAGCCCGCCATAATCTTGTCTAAGGACAGACAAAACATGAACACTATGCAAAGTACAGAAATATCCAAACATTTCCTCTCCCAGCTAATAGTTGTAGCTGCTTCTTCTTACAACCAAAGCTTTAGTTGTGTTTCATTCTTCCTGCCTCCTAGATTAAATTATCAATACATCTGTATGCATTTCCTGTCACTATGGTAACAAATCCCCACAAACTGGGTATATAAAAACGGTACAAATTTATTCTTTCACAGTTCTCAAGGCCAGGGTCTGAAATCAAGGTGTTGGCAGGCCAACTTCTTTCTGAAGGCTCTAAAGAAATCTCCTTCCTGGTCTCTTTCAGATTCTGGTGGTTGCTGGCATTCTTTGTCTTACAGGAACATCACTCCAACCTCTTCCTTCATATTTATTCTGCCTTCTACTCTTAGGTCTTAGTCAAATATTCCTCTTGCCTCTTTCTTCCTAAGACATTTATGGTTGTATTAAAGCCCCACATGGGTAATCCAGAATAATGTTCTATTAAAACCCTTAACTTGATGACCCTGCAAAGACCAAAGACCCTTTTTATTAATATAAGCTGATATTCACAGATTTCAGGGATCAGTCCCTAGGGCAAAGCACTTCTTCTTTAAACCTCCCCATTCCCACTCCTCACTGCCTCCCCTAAGCCAAAATTCTACTTTTAGTGGTGTACCACCATGGTTCCCCTGGAGACATACTCTCCTTTATTGCAACAAGTAATGAATCCTGCTGTGTGGCACAGGTGGATTCCTGGAGGACTCTGGCTGATGGGTTTAATGGGTCTAACTCTCATCTGATACTAGGCCTGAAGATTTCAATTACTCCAGATTTTCTTTTTTCCTTAAAGCATCTTATTATCAGTAAGGGATCTAAGTCAGTGGTTTATATGGGGCATGGAGAGTTATATATTTTTAAAATCTTTGCAATTTATGTGTAATTATAGCACAGTTGAGGGCATTTTTATTCTTTTAAAGAATTACAAAGAATTGTCCTGGTTTTCTGTTATTAGATGTAATTTAAATGTCCCTATACCCTTAGATCAGAAGTATAAAATGTTAAACTATTTTAAAAACTGATTCTGGAAGTTAAAGCTTATCTTTTTAAATGCATTGCTTTAGATAAAGGACAGAGGTCACCATTCTAAATGACATTTTATTTGAAATTATACATTATTTCTGGTACCTGTGGTTTCTTTCTTAAAACTTTTATCACCTGAAGTGACCTCTGAGTAAAAGCTTTTGCAAACTGAAAATCTCTGATGTGTATCAGAAATTCAATTATAGAACTATATTTTAGGCAAAGACACTGGTACAGATGTTTAAAACACTGCACTGGTATGAAAGTGAAGATAAAGACACTTGAAACGAACAGTCTTGACAAGAATTGTCTTGACAAGAATTATGCTGGATCAACTATGCAGTAAGTGGTATATGAAAGTTACAGAAGCATCAAATTTTGTCAGGGATTGGACATAAAAATACCCTTTTCTTAATATTTACCTGTGAAGGATAAACAATCATAGAACCATCATAAACACCTTTTTCACTCTCTCCAATATGGGGGTGGCAGTTGTGGTGTTCATTCTCATCTTACACTTGTCATGTTATTTGCCTACTTCAAATATAAATGAGGGTAAACAGTATCATGAATATATGTGTGTATATACCTTAATCTATGCCTTACCGTCATTAGTGCTTGTAGAACCCTAAACAAAAATCCATGCTATAAAGGTTGATTAAACTTTATAATTATTGTTATCAAAATCTACACTAGCAGGTCTATTTTATATATCAGCATAGTATTTATGAGAAATAAGAAATGTGTGTGTTTGTGGTTGGCTAGAAATATTGCTGGGCTTATAGCAGAGATATGGGCCAAAACAAGACTTATCATCCACTGAGCCCTGCAGTGATCAAAGACTTTCATTCAGACATCGAGTTAGGACCACCTCTGGGACTTTTAAAACATAGTAATGGCTAGACTCAATCTGAGTATTTGGGGAGGAGGACTGGGTACTGAGGTCTCTGCCTAAGTGTGTGTGTGTTGTGTAAAGGAGAATTCTGGGTTACTTAAAACCAGAATCATGGCACATCATCATCCGCAAATTAACCGAAAAGTGAGAAGCAACCAGCTGGCCTGACATTTAGGAGTTGCTGATCACCTTGACCTCTGAAGATATGTTTTTGTTTAAAATGTGGGATTAAAAGGATGGAATAGAGTACTACCATGGTTTCAAATGTGGAAAGGGGGATAAAGATAAGATGAGAAAATAGATTCTCTAACAAACTGGGTAATAAACAGCTATAAGGATGATATTCTTTTAATCCACGACCAGCAGATCTGTTGCCCAGGGGTTTTAGCAATGTCAACCATTCAAGAAAATGCTGCCATGTTGAATATAGAAATTAGTCAGGAGACACCCTTTGGAGTTAAAAACTGTAAGGAAAAAATATATAGTCAATGTTACTCAAACTGATCTATAAAACAATCAGAATCCCAGCAGACTTTCCTTTTAGTAGAAATTAACAAACTGAATCATAATTTTATGTGGAAAACTTACATTAGCAAAATGTATTTCTTAAAAGACCTAAAAAATTGAAGGACTTATTTTACCTGATTTCAAAATGTACCTAAGGTTACAATTTTTAAAATGGTCAAAATATTTGAGGAACACTTTATAAAAGGAGATATAAAAATTGCTAACCAAGAAAGGAAAATATATTTGACAATGTTAATCTTAAAAGAAATGAAAATTAAATACAAATAAGCTTAGCCAAAATAAGAATTGGCAGGGATGTAGAGCAATTGGAACATTACTGTTGGTGGGAATCCTATATAATAAAGAGGTAATATGCAAATTGACCATCACTCCAACACACAATATGGCCACCCCAAGTGGTCAAAGATGGCCACCCCCATGGGGACACAAGATGGCCGCCACAAGATGGCCAGCAGGGGAGGGAAGTTGGGGGTGCAAAGGAGGGCAGTTAGGGGCAAACAGGCTGGCAAGGAAGGGCAGTTAGGGGTGACCAGGTTGGCAGGGGAAGGCAGTTAGGGGCAATCAGGCCAACAGGGGAGCAGTTAGGCGTCAATCAGGCTGGCAGGGGAGTGGTTGTGGGGTGATCAGGATGGCAGGCAGAAGCAGTTAGGGGCAGCCAGGCAGGCATGCAGGTGAGCAGTTTGGAGCCAGCAGTCCTGGATTGTGAGAGGGATGTCCAACTGCGCATTTTGTCCCGATCCCACCAGTGGACACACACCCTACCATGCACGAATTTTGTGCTCAGGGCCTCTAGTGTAAAATAATACAGCCTCTTTGGAAATGTTTGGGGGTTCCTTATAAAGTTAAACATACACCTAACACCTAACTCAGAAATTCTATTTCCAAGTATTTATCCCAAGATAAATGAAAACTTATTTTTATGCAAAGTACATGGACATGAATTTGATAGCATATAAACTACCCAACATGTAGAAATTAGCTAAGTGTCCATCAACACATGAATAGATAAATTAGCTTTTATCATACAATGGAATGTTGATTGTCAATAAATTTGAATGTACTACTGATGCAGGCAATAACGGATGAATTTGAGAAAAATTATGTTGAATAAAATAATGCAAAGATAAAATAGATCTACTGCTTGATGCCATTTATATGAAGTCCTAGAATAAACAAAACTAATCTATATTGACAACAATCAGATGAGTGGTAGTGTATGAGCTAACTACAAAAAGGGAAACAGGTACTTTTGCAGTTGATGAAAATATTCTATGCTTTCACTGTGGTAGTGCTTAATTGTCAAAATTCACCACGCTGTGCACTTCAGATGGGTGCATTTTACAGTCTGTAAACTGTACACAAATGTATTTGATTTGAAAAGAAAAAAGAAAATGAGGACAATCTCTATCTATGTGAAGATCTTCAGGACATAAGCTTAACTAAAAAACTCAACTTGCCAAGCAGTGTGGAGGAATATTTAGATTGTGTATATGTATGTGTATGTGTGTGAAAATGTATTTGCAAAGAAAACAGAAAAGCTCTGATTTACAGAAGGCAGTGACCTTATAAACAGTAAGGAGGTTAAAATGTGAGAATCATATTTTTAACTATAAATCTGAAAAGCCCTAATTAAGAAAATGACTAGAAGGACCAGTACAATGTGTTTTATGTAACTGAAAAATAAATAAAACTCAAATGGAAGAAAACATCTTCCACTAAATATCGAATGCAAAGTAAAAAAGCAATTTTATTGTGTATAGAATACACACATTGGTATTGAGTATCATCTAGCATCTTGCAGTTTTAGCAGCTGGAAAATTCTTGGATATTTTTGAAAGAGTTACAAGCTTTTTTTTTTAACTCTCGTGACTGCTAAATCAAAGAAGGTAAATTTGATACATATTTATTGCTGTGTCATTCAGGAATTAACTGATTTTCTGGGGTTGAGATAACTGAAGAAGCAACACCTAGCTTTAGTTAAACTCTGTAGACATATTTTCCAGGAAAGTTACTTTGGCTTTTAAAGTGTTTCTTTCTCTCCAAAATAATGACATTAATGAAAACCTGATCACACATCTATCTCATCTCAAATAAAAGCCAGGCATAATATCCTTGATTATGTTTTGTACATGACAACTAATCATGCGAACTGTAGCCAGTTCTTTACATTTCCCTTAGCATTTATCAACTCAGAGCTTTATCTTCTCAGGCCTGGTGCATGAAAATTCATGCACTGGAGGGGGGTTCCTCAACCTGGCCTGCCCCCTCTCAGAGTCCAGGAGCCCTCAAAGGTGGGAGGCGACCAGCGATCAGGGGAAGGCAATGCCCCATCACACCTCTGCTGCTACCACTATTGGCAGTGCAAGCCTAAGGCCAACCCTGGGTGGCTGGGGGGCTGAGGGGACAGGGGGACTCCGGAGGCAGGTATGTGGAGCGGGGCTGAGGGGACTGGGCACTGCCATCTTGTGGCTGTGGGCACCGCCATTTTTGAGGGTGTGACAGTCAATTAGCATATTCCCTCCTTATTGGCTGTGGGTGCTGCCACCTTTGTGATGGTGTGAGGGTCAATTAGCATACTCCCTCTTTATTAGATAGGATTTGCAAAGAGACCTAGTTTTCCACTGAGTGATAGAATTCTCTCAGCAGGTTTTTAGGGACTTTCACAAGAACTGTATGTCCATTTAGAATATGTTCATTTAGATATTTTTAAAGAATTGTCTTTGTTCACACAATAGGTATGGCAGAGAGAGAACTTTATGAATAACTTTGTAGAAGGATTATGTATATCTAGTGGGATACATTCTAAGGAAAAGAGAGCTGAAACGAAAGCTTAAAATATCTTGGGTAATCTAAATATTATAATAATGATAGTATTGTTACTTTGGAAATATTGATGTAGCATGATGCAAATTAAGAAAATATTCAGTATAAAAAGAAATAGATGTGAATATAAAGTTCAAAATTGAAACATCTGTATCTTTTTCAGCTGTGTTTCTCTTTACATTTTCTGTTGTTTTCTTTGGTTTTTGGTTACATTGTTTGATCTCCTTGTTTGTCTAGCTATTTTTGATTGCCTGAAAATCATGTTATATAAAAAAATGAGGCTTGATTAATATATATATTACTTATCCATATATATATATATATATATACATATTTACATTTTATAAGATGTATATTTTATTTCCAGGTTTTCTAGTTGTTCTTAGTGGATAGATTGGTCAACTTTACATAATCTGCTATACCCAGAAGAAAAATTTCAATATTGTTATGTTTTCACCAAGTCACTGATAAGGAATTTAAGAGCATTTTCTTTTACTTGGCAAGAAACACAATGTAGTTTTGTCTGGATACTCTGAGTCACATGAACAGTCCAATTGTGTTAATAAGATGTAAGGCTCATGGTGCTCTTTCAAGACACTTATGTAGATCTTTATATTGAATACAAAAAATTCTGGGTAAAACAAGCCATTTAAACACTCCTACCCAAATAACTATTTCCAAAATAATTGTAGTTTACTGAAACCAAGGCCTAATAGAAAACGTACGTATACCAATTCCAAATTGTGTTACAGGGTTTTTAAAACTCTGAACTAAGAGGTCACTCCTAGTTTTCTCTGATCAACTGAAATAGAATTGTAACTCCAAGAAGAGGCCAAACTGGCCAATTGTTGACATTATATTAAGGGGCAGCCAGTAAAATGCTGAGCCTGCCGCTATTTAAGCAGCATATTTTTACACCAGAAAACTGAAGCTTTACAAGAAAGCTTCTTGGTAATTCAACCTTCCTTGAGATAATTTACAAGAGAACACAAGAAGTCTGACTTCCAGGAGCCAATGTTCTTACAACAGTAAGAAAGTTAATTAGGGGGGGCCCTGGCTTTACCCTAATACAGAAAAAGTCCCAGGTAAGGAAAAAACCAGGCCAATCAGTGTGGTATCCTGAATTCTAGGCATTCAGAATGTCAGTATCAAGCAGAAATATTCAATTGCACAGAAGTTCATGGTTTTCCATGACATCTAATGGTCTATATCCGTGGTCGACAAACCACGGCTTGTGAGCCACATGCAGCTTTTTGGCTCCTTGAGTGTGGCTCTTCCACAAAAATACTACGGCCTAGGCGAGTCTATTTTGAAGAAGTGGCATTAGAAGAAGTTTAAGTTTAAAAAATTTGGCTCGCAAAAGAAATTTCAATCGTTGTACTGTTGATATTTGGCTCTGTTGACTAATGAGTTTGCCGACCACTGGTCTATATGGTCAAGTAACTGGAAAACATTTTTAAGTAATAGGAAAGCAGTTTGGGAGAAAGAACTAAAGAAGGCAATTAGTAACTCATCAATAGCAATCTGAGCATGTGATCTATAAAAAAAGGTAAAGAGTGACTTCCAAAAGAGGCTGCACTTGCTGAGGCATAAACATATTTACAATAGGCTGGGACCATTGGAGATAATGACATCATAACACCATTCACAGACATGACAGGACAAGGATATATTTGTTTTTTCAGGCTTTGTTCTTTCAAGTGAGTGGAGGTCAAGAAAAGGAATCCCACCTGTGAACTTGAAATTTTTCAATTGCAGTTAGTGAAGAGTCCAGAGAAACTATTGAGTCAGATTTTTGGATGAATCTGAAAACCAGGTTCCTCAGGGCCCAATACAGGGGAAACAGTAGTGAGTAGATTATATAAGATCTTTGTTAAAAGCAAAAACAACAACAACAACAAAAAAAAACAACCAACCTGTGTTTTCTCACTGTCACTGACTCCTGATAATGGAAGGAAGTTGCATTTGCATCCTAACTGTGATTGATCAAAATACAATCAAAAGAGTTGGAAACATTGTGTGAAGCTATGGAACCTCTCTGACCTTGAAATTCAGATATGGGGACTCATTGTAGGACAAAAAATATGCTGGAATAGGCAAGTGAAAGAAGTAGTTAATGGGATTTTACATCTCATATGAAGTAGCCCTGATGTTGGAAAGATAAAATGGCCTATTAAAAAAGATTTAAGAAAACACCCAGGCCCTGAATTTAGCAGGGAATAGGCAATATGCTTCAACTCTATCTTAGGGATTTAGATGAGAGGCCATCCAGTGGATACTATATGTTGCCACAAATAATTTGACCCTAGCAGTGGTCAAAAGAACAGTAACCAGACATCTATTGAATGAAAATTTCATTAATGGACAAAAGATCTATGAAGTTTCCAAGGAAAGTGATTTTTGTCTCCAGCCGAAATGTGCCCCAGTGGAATTTTTCCCAGCCAAAGGTGAGGCATTTAAAAAAATTAACCTTCTAACAATAAAATGAAGTGGCTCAGGAAAGTAGGAGGATTCTTTAGGGTATGTTAAATACTGTCCAGTAGAACCAGACAACCAAAGGCACTCTCTCACTGCTGGAATGTTCTGTGTAAACTCACACATACCACACACACAAAAAAAGTTTGCCAAGGATATTGAAGTAGTGGTGGAGGGAGTAGCAGCAATAATACAGTGAAGATTAACAAGACAAGGAAAAATGTGTGTTAAGACAGAATGAATGAGATGGACAAAATGGAAATTGTCTTTCCAGAATTAGATGCTGACTTTGAGAATGGTTGTGATATTAATAGCACTTACTTGACAAATGTTGTGCCCACTGGGAAATTTTCCTTCATTTTTGATGAATGAGTCTAAGAAAAAAAGAAAAAAAATCCTCTGTGGGCTCTATTTCTGTGTTGGTTGTGGGTACTCAAGCTGGGTACTTGCTTTTATTGTAGCTGCTTATTTTTTAAAATTTATCTTTATTGTTGAAAGTATTACAGATGGCCCTTTTCCCCTCCATTAAAGTTGCATCTATAAACATCTCCCATGTGCTATGGTGACTCAGATCCACCTCAGTGACATCACTCTCCTAATTCTTTTTAGCTCCCTCACAAATCCACAGCATCTAATTACACAGTTGTTTGTATAAGCACAGAAACAGCTAGTTTTGTTATATGTTGACTGTGGACAAAATCATATGTTGGAGAAAGGACAAAGACTACATGTTATGAAGAAATGTCAAAGACACCCTACCAATTAGTTCCTTATACAAAACAAGTCTCATCCCATGAATCAATGTAATCATTTGTGGCTTTTCAATCAGGGAGCAAAATATCATTTGCTTTTAATATTAATTTGGCAGTCAAATTTCATACGTACATTTGTTCTATTTGGAATGCTAGCCCTGCTTCAAGACATCAAACAAACAAGGGGTAGATTTTGTAATAGAAATGGGATGACCAAGATTATTAACAAATAAAAACTAAAAATGACATATGGTTTAAGAGAAATGCTAAAGAAGAGTCAGCAACTCTAGTACAATTTTAGAAACTCTATTTTGTAAAGGAATAATAAAATGGAAACTGTCTTTTGTTGGCAGCAAGGAAATTTAGAAACATATATGTTAATGTTCCATACTATTTTGATAAAAACATTACAGTAGATACTCATGTTTATGTAGTCAATCATTTTTATTCATCTAAAAAATATCACTGCATGCTGAACCATACCATACCAAGTGCTTTTCTATGCACTGGGAAATAAACAGGGAGTAGAAGACAAAGTTTTCACTCTCAGGTGGGTATGTTCTGGTAAGGAGGAAAGATAGACAATATACATAGATATAGTCACATGACATACACAGTGCTCAAATGTAAAGTACTAGAAAGTGACAGGTTGGGGATATACAGTTGAGGTAGAGTGGTCCAAATGTCCTCCTTGATGAGAAAATTGAGCCAGGATATGCAGAAGGTAAAATGTTTGTTTTTTAATATCAGAATCATTAAAAAAATGCTTCATAGAGATACATCTAATTGGCTCATGGATCATAGGAATTTGATATGAGCATATATAATGGGAATAAATGGAAAATTGCTTGAAGGATTATGTTGAAGATGATGCCTGTGAGGACAATTTGGTTAGCTGGTAGTTGGCATGTTAGGATCCATGAAAGGTAATTGTACCCCACTTCCTACTTTGATAATGCCACTTGCAGTGAGAAAAATTAAGACAAGTGCAAAACACTACATCTAGGTGTCACTCAACAAGGATATGAACATCACTCTTAAATGCAGAAGGAAGTATGCCATGGGTATAGCCACCTACTCACCACACACAAACTTTACTGGACCATTTCAAAAATATAAGACCTTCAAGATGGACTGAGCTATAAAGGCCACATTCTGCATTAAAACACCTATGTGGAAAGTACTGCTACAGCTAAGATTCACAGATTTGTGGACTTTAAACATTTAAATATATATATATATATATATATATATATATATATATATATATATATATATATGTTTATTTATTTCAGAGAGGAAGGAAGAGGGAGAAAGAGAGATAAAAACATCAATGATGAGAGTGAATCACTGATCATCTTTCTCCTGCATGGCCCACACTGGAGATGGAGCCCACAACCCAGGCATTAAACCACAACCTCCTGGTTCATAGATCGACACTTAACCACTTAGCCACACAGGCCAGGCCAGAGTTATGGAATTTAATGTAGGACTAACATGTTGGGTCTTTCACTTTATTTACAGGTCTCTGAGTCTCCTAACCATCAGAGACTTAGTCAGATATCTAACCCACATTTTCTAGGGGTTGTTTAATGGCACCATGACCTGTGCACAGTAGAGTGGGACTCTGATGGGTTCCCAGGGAATCCCAGTCCTCTGTGAAGCTCCATCCTTGTTACCCATGGTACTGATAATAGAGATTCACTAACTGCTAGAGTATCTGTAATACTTTTCTTACACATGGATCCTGCCTGTCATACTGCTGTCTATTTTAAGTGTTATAGTGTTTTAGAGAGTATACACAATGTTATTCAGGTTTTTAATAAAATACCAAGAAAAATTCTAAAAGCACATAATAACAAACATAGAAATTGTCAATTTCAGGGCAATTTTATAAGAGACCATCTTGAGTTTTTATGGGAATGACTTCTTGGCAGGTATGCTATACTAGTATCCCCGGTGATCATTCTTTAATGAATATTGGTTGTCTAAATTATGTTTGAGGCCATAGAGAAGACCATGAGTTGGCCAGTCCAGGTGTACAGGGATGTTGCTAGGGGTGATAGAGCTAGCTGGAACTGAATATGAGGATTAAAATATAAACTTATGGGAATCAAGCCAGTAATGATATAATTAAAATGTTTAAGACATGGCATGGGAATACCATGGCAGACAGGTAGCATTAAATGAGCTGAGTACATGCTTAAATTGGGCAGTGTGGGATTTTGTAAGAAAAGTGACTGGGGAATACAGATATTAAGGGGAATTTCAATAACAACATGAAACATATAAAGTGATAAAGCATAATTATTTCCCCCAGATACTTATCACAAAACAGACCCAATGAGGATTTTAAAGGAGACAGAGTTGATTAGAGATGTGTTAGACTTCAGCAAACACTAAGTCCTGAAAACTAAGTTTAGAAATAATTAAGAGAAATGAACTGAACATTTTTCCTGCCCTTCTGATATGTTTCCTGATAACTGAATCACTGTTTGTCAAGAGGGAAAGCTCTACTTTATAGAAGTCCAGATAAAAAGATAGGATGAATGATAGAATTGGAATGTAAAAATGTACTTTGCAAATCACTGACATACAATGCTAAAGTCACTGATGAATGGACAATGATGTGATACCAAAATAAAATCCACCAATCACATTCTAGCCTCCTCAAGAGCACTTCCCTTGCCTTTCTCCTTTTGTTAATTGCCTGAAACCGAACATTGAGACATTGGAAGTTAAATGTGAAAAGGGAATCCGGAATACTTTGGTCAACCTTAATCGCTCTGAATGGTCAGAGCTAGTCACTCATTGTTTAGTTGAGACATTGGTAGTTAAAGCAACTCTCACCTGTTAATCATATGTAAATTTTTGCTGATTGTCTATTGTTGGAATTTCCTGCCTAAAGGATATGGGTGTATCTCAGAACCCCAATAAAAGGATGGCAAAGGCCAGAGCACGGGGTAGTCCTTCCACTAGAGGTGGGCTCCTGCATGGCCCCCCATTTACCCAAATTGATTCTTTTCTAGCTTCTTTTCATTTTGATTGCGGCCTTCTCCAGAAACCGGACCTGAACGGGAACCCTGAAACACGCGGGACGTGATAAGGGATCCCACAATTAATGTCTCCCTTTCTACCACTTTATTCTCATCAGCATGCTATCTTGGTGCTTCTGCTAACAGCCAGCTCCATGGACCTCCTTCCTGTCACCTATGTGAGCAATGCATTGCCTTGGTGCCATGCTTTACATGTTGGTCTTCTACTTGACATGTTAACTAATACCCCTAACCCCAAGAATACAAATATACTTTGTCTTACAAACCTCTCATCCATGAAGAACATGTCCAAATGTCACCACTATGGAGCTTTCTTTGACCCTCCTCCATGTAGAATTAATAACTTGCTCTTTTGTTTTCCTAAGTCTCCTTTTTACATTCACTCATTCACCATAAAGTGCCTGCTATGTGCCCATTACTGAGCAAGGTGCTAAAGATATAGGGGCATATTTTGGGAGATAGACATGTGCACTAACAACATAAAACAATTTTCCTAATTATAGTTGGATCCAATTTTAAATGTAATCTTTTGTGGGTAAACATGAGGAATAATATTTGAGCACTTTTAATATTTATTTTAATTATCTACTTACTTATCTACCTTTCCTTCTAGACCATAAGATACTGTCGGATAAAGCCACACAGAACCTTGAGCTTTCTTTTGTCAATGGGGTTTATTGAACATTGGTTAAGAGTCCAGGGGTCCTCAAACTTTTTAAACAGGGGGCCAGTTCACTGTCCCTCAGACCGTTGGAGGGCCGGACTATAGTTTAAAAAAAAACAAACTATGAACAAATTCCTATGCACACTGCACATATCTTATTTTGAAGTAAAAAAACAAAATGGCAAAAACACCCGCATGTGGCCTGCGGGCCGTAGTTTGAGGACGCCTGGTTAAGACTATGAGGTTCAGAGTCACGCAGGTGTGACTTCAAGTCCTGCTCGTCTACTCATTACCCATCTCTCAGCCTCATTAAAACTTGTATTCATAATAGTTATAAGAATCAAATATGTAGTGCTTATAAAAGTTTTAATACAGTGCCCAACACACAGTAGGTTCTCCATAAACATTAGACATTGAAGTAAATATTGTTTTATTGTTATTATCATCTTCATTTTGCCAGTATTAATGCAGTAACTGGCATATGGTAGGTAATCTGTAAACATGTGTGAATGAATAGATGGATTCATAAATGCACGGATTTAACTAACTTCCATATTTTCTTACCAGCAGGTTGTTTTAGGCCACCTTATCAGACAAATTAATTAACATTTAAAACATGGCAAACACATATGTGCCACCTAGGAAAGGAAGCAAAGCTTAGTTCTAACATTTTTCTAGGAAGAACAGCTGAGGGGTAATTTTTAGCAGTCCACATGATTGTGTGCTGGCCATAAGAGAAATGACATGTCATCCCTGAGGATGACACCTTCCTGGAAAACACCTTGTGGAAGTAATAGTTTCAGTTTGCAGCCATCTGGAGTTTCTGTGCGTGGCCTGTTCATTGCTTGTAAACTTGTGGTAAGAGAACATGTTCCAGTCTCTGGTCCTATGCCCTTATTGTGAGTTTTATGAAACCCACTCGACACTCTAGAAGAAAACCAGCAAGCAGTTAGCTGGCCTGTGATGCAGTGCCCCCTCGCTGCCAGCTGGGAGGCAGGTGACCCCGCCAATCTTTAGAAAAAGTGGGAACTCTTACTCCTGCCCAGCCATCTCTTGTGAGCCCACACAGCAGATTCTGGCCATCTTCTATTCCCTTTCTGTAGGTGTTGGTAGAATAAGAACAGACCAATTGCATGACAATTGGAAACTTATTTTCTTCCTTACATTCCAAATGCATCCCTGGCCTATGGAAGAAAAAGCTAGCTATCTAATAAAAATTTGCGCTCCCTTACACAGGGTAGAATTGTTGTTAGGCAGCTACTCTATCTCTCATCTTTCCATTCAATCAAGGTGGGTTCTTGATAGTGAAATGTGAGAGGAAGTGATATGTACCACTTTGGGGTTGAGAAGAGTAGGAGAGTCAGTTGATGAGTTGCAGACACAAGGATGGTTTAAGAAGCTTTGTGTTTACCTGTCTCCGGGTCTGCTTTTGTTCATCGGTTTATGTTGTTCATTATTTCCCCTAGATGCGTGAGATCATGTGATACAAGAAATACCCTTATAAGAACCGAAAATGAGACAAGCCATAATGGTTATGCTGAGAGGCAAATGAACTAGTCTGTAGTGAGTTTCTTTCTGGGCCAACATCGATCAGACTGTCAAACCTCAGAGGGAAGGTAGGGGAGGGTGGGGGGAAGGGGGCGAGATCAACCAAAAGACTTGTATGCATGCATATAAGCCTAACCAGTGGTCACGGACAACAGGGGGGTGGAGGAATACGTGGGGAGGGGTTTGGGATGGGAATGGGGGGATGAGGACATTTATGTGATACCATAAACAATAAAGAAATTTAAAAAAAGAAGCTTTGTGTTTAAAATGAGAGTCTTCTTTAGCTTGTGTCACCCAACAAATCTACAGCTGCAAGCACTTAAGCATTATGCTAAAGAAATGATAAATTGTTCTTAAACCACTAGATTTCTGTGAACTTCCAACTTTTAAATTTTTAAAAGACTATCTTGATAAATGTAATTATCTAGTTTAATAAAGTGAGGGAAACTCCCTTTCATGAGTTGATAACACTTGGAAACTTGTGACATATTTTAAATCAGGAATATATGAAGTTTTTTTTTTAAACTAAATGGAAGTGGATAGTAATATTTTTGTTCTATAGAAACTTTAATTTGTCCCTAAGTTTGTCAGATACATGGAGAATCTTATTATTTTAGAGAAAATTGAGAATTCTTGAGAAATAATATAAAGTTGAAAAAAGAAAGAAAGAAAACACAATAAGTACCAGAGACAAAGTACATATGTTATTATTGATCTTGAAAGAAAGAGTAAAGAATTAAAATGAGCGGTAACTTAGTGGGCTCACCTCTGGAGTGCTTAGGATAATAAGGACATGGACTGGAACCATCTTTCTACTTGCAACATTTCCTTCTTAAGCTAAATTCCTTCCTGGATTGCAGCCCATGGAGAAACCCGTTTCAGTGTAAGATTTCAAATACATCACCGATCCAGTGGCCCTCCAACCAGGCCTCTTCCAGGCTGTTGTCACATAATAGTTGTAGTTTAGAGATATGATTCATTACTTCCATTCTGAAATGTCTACTGACATAAACTTTTTGCCATTAGGTTAATAGCAAAAACTGATAAGGACCAAGTATGGACTGATAGTGACAAAGACCCAGTGCAGGCTAGCTTAAGCTAAACAGAGGATTTATGGTTTCAAGTACCCAGAAGTTCAAGGTAAAACTGTAACCATGGGCCTACTGGCTTCCTCAGGGCAGTCTCTCTGCTCCTCTTTGTTCTGTAGGAGGATCGGAAGGCCAGGCTGAGTAAAGGAGCCTCTAGAAATGTAAAGCTTTATGGCATTTGACACCATGACCCCAAATGAGAGTCTCTTTACTGATTATTCAAACAATAAACTTAGGCCTTAGCTCATTGGCCAGTTACTGATGAGGCAAGGTGACCCCAAAGGAATAGAAGTTGTGTTACCAGAAAAGGAGATGGAGATAAATCAACTGATATCTCCCAAGTGCTTACTGGAGCCAGGATCTGTGATGGACAGTGTTTGTATATTATTTCACATGGTCCCCAACGTTGCATCCATGACCGATATGATTGCTGTTATTATCCTTATTTTCCAATTTAGGAACCTGAAGCTAAGTAGGACCGAGAAACTTCCTGAAGTTACTCACAAGTAGCATAATTGGCATTTTGCCTTCATGTCTCCTTTGTTCTCTAGCCCAGACTTCAAAATACTGTTCTATTAAAAAAAAAATCTTAATCTTTTAGGTTCAAAAGTGTATCTGGAATTTTTATTTTATTTCACTTTCTCCTGTATGAAGAGTACTTACAAGGACCTTTCATCTCCTTCCTGCTATTTGTTCCTCTCCAACCTTCCAAAAATATTTTTCAAAGAGAACTAGAAACCAAAAGTATAATTTACATTTAATTACCATGAAGTCTTTGTTTCCATTTGCTCAGTTTGATTTCTGGGGTCTTGTGATATTAAAATCACTTTTATCGACTTCCAGGCAAGGGAAAGCAAGTTTGCAACTCCTAGTTTGTATTGATCTGAGGACTTGAAAAAGGGCTTGCCCAAGACTGGTTGGTTAGTGTCTTCTACCAATATTTTTCTCACTTAGCTGAGAAGAGTGTATGCAAAATGAAAGCCTACACATTCTACCCCTCACCCAATTTCATGGATCTCTGCAATCAAGTGGTGGTCTGTAACTACTGCCTAGTCTGTAACTAAAAATTAGTTATATAGAATATGGAGAAAAATATTTGAACATACCTCCTTAAGACACAAGTTATAATAATAAATCAATAAAATTAAAATGTATTCCCCTTAAGACAGAAGATCAGCTATATGAGTTTTTCATATCAGTGGGTTTTGTTAGCAAATTTGAATTGCTAGAATGACATTCTGCTCCCCATTTCCACAAATAAGAAATGAAAACTGATATAGTGAATTTTCTCTATTACTCTAGCCATTGACCCGTTAAAAATACTATGAGATGGTTTACCTAGGAAATTGGCATTAATAGGAAAATGACAAGAAACTTGCTGCCCAGATGCTACTATTTCCAGAATTGTAAAAATTGCATAGGCGTTTATTTCAATTTATCATTTAGAGTGGCAGGGAAGAGTGGATTGAAATCAAAGGCATCCTCTGATTCTTAAATGGAAATGAGCTCATGCTGACTGGCTCTGGGAGAGAGGTGTGAATACAAGAGTGCCCATACTGAGCCTAAACTAGTTTCCTCTCTTAATTCTCAGTGATGCTTCAGGTTGGAAATGAGATATAGTATTAATAAGGGAATACTGGGGTGATCTTCAGTCTTCCATAAAGAGCCATCACTATAAAGCTCATGATTGCACACTTATTGCATCTTCTAATTTCCTGGCCTTTTAGCAGCCACTTAATTAATAAGTGCCAGTGGATAGCTCAATAGCAACAACACTTTTCCTGATGGCAAAAGCAAGGGGAGAGGGTGGGGGTGGAGGAAGGAAGAAAAAATCAATTTCCAGTTTACAAAAAAAGAGAGCACTTTCCAGTCTATGAAGAATTTTGTGTATGGTATCCCATTTCTCATATCAATCTGCTCAATGTCTTCACAAAGTTGATAACATTAATATCTATAGAGATTTATTTTCTAAATTAAAAAATAATTGTTTTTATTTTTCAATGAGTTTATATTAACAGTAGTAATATGGCGATTTTGCAGGAGAAAGAAATGGTCTTCAGAAAAAGTAAATAACTTATACAATAGTCCCCTCTTATTCATGATTTTGCTTTCCATGGTTGTAGTTACTCATGGTCAAACCTCAGTCTGAAATATTAAATGAAAAATACAGAAATAAGCAATTCATAGATTTTTAAATTGCATGCCATTCTTAGTAATGTGATGAAATCTCATGCCATCCCACTTTGTCCTGTCTGGGTATGAATCAGCCCTTTGTCCAGTGTTTCCACCCTGCATGTGCTACCTGCTTACGTTAGTAATTTAGTAGCTGTCTCAGTTATCAGATTAACTGTCAAGGTATAAAAGTACTTGTGTGTTCCAGCCCCCTTTATTTTACTTAGTAATGTCCCCACAGAGCAGGAGTAGTGATGCTGGTGCTTCAGATATGTCAAAGAGAAGCCGTAAATTGCCTCCTGTAAGTGGAAAGGTGAGTACAACATAACAAGGTATTTTGAGAGAGAGATTACATTTATATAACTCTTATGACATCTTATTGTTATAATTGTTCTATTTTATTACTAGTCACTGTTTTAAATCTCTGTGTCTAATTTCTAAATTAACTTTATCATAGGTAAGTTTGTAGAGGAAAAACTTAGTATATGGACAGTTCAGTACTATTCACAATTTCAGGCATCCACCAGGGGTCTTGGACCATATCCTCTGTGAATAAGGGGGGACTACAATATAAGGACTGGCAGTGGGAAAGATGCAAAATTAAGACTGGAATAAAGGTCTTCTAATTATTCATGACCTAGGCCCTACCTAAGCTATTTTACCTTACATGTGAATCACGCCTCACGTGAATCACATGGTCTTGTGGGCATTGTCATATTTGAACCTAACATCAGCCTGGTCATTTTCATATGTTAAGCTGTTCCTGAAATGTCGCACTTTAGTCTTCAACTCCAAACACCCATGGAATTTTCAGTCTTCACCACATACTCTACACCACATTATCCTAAATTTTTATTTGAATTCATTCAAATCAACATGGTTCCTCTGACTTTGACTTTGTTATATCTATTCTATATCTAGACTTGCATGCTCATTGATATTCATAATCCTATCCTATTACTTCTGTGTTCTCCTACAGTCCTGATAAAGAATTAGAAACATACAACAGGTACAGTTATCCACTTTTATGCAGGGGAAATGTCCCCAAACCCTCCAGTAGATGCCTGAAATTGCAGATGGTACTAAACCCTATATATACTGTGTTTTTTCCTTTTCACTTGAAGGAAGTACTTATAGATTCTTTTTGCATTACTAGTGTTACTACTCGTGTATTCCAGTGCCATTATTAAATAATATAAGGAAGACTTGAACACTCACACTGAGCTACCCCAATAGTTTACCTGATAAAGATGGCTACCAAGTGACAAACAGGTAGGTAGCATGCACAGCATGAATATGCTAGACAAAGGAATGATTCCATGAGTGGAATGGTGTAAGAATTTACCATGCTACTCAGAATGGCGTGTAATTTGAAACTTATGAATTGTTTATGTCTGGAGTTTTCCATTTAATATTTTTAGACCTCAGTTGATGGTTGATAACTGAAACCCCAGAAAGCAAAACCATGGATGAGAGGCAGATTACCATACAGACATATATGTACTTTAGTCCACACTGAACAATATATGTTATTGTATTGAAATGAAGCCACCATGATCCCAGAACATAAGCTTTTACCTATTTTCAAGGTTAATAAAAGTAAAAACGTTGACCCACTATTATTTCAAATGTGCTAGTGGTGCTCATAGCAGCAAGTCCTAATTGTTTTAAATGCAACTGAAAACACCTACAAAAGGTAGTCCAGGCTAATGAAATGCGGCATAAATGTCTCACAAAAGTAAAAATTGTTCTAAAGTGCAAACAGTGTATTCCAAGCACAACTTAATCAGAATGTAAATTATATTAGCATCTGCATCTGAAAAACTTGATTTTATTGTCTCTGAATGGCACAGCTCAAACTCTAGTTAAATGGAGTTTAACTAGATGTTTAAATATATGACAAACATATATATGGAAACATATGTTTAACAACATATGCTAAAATGTAACATGTTAAAGTAGCATCGTTTATGGATCTCTTTATGCTACTCTGTTCAACTTCCAGAGCACTGGCCACCGGTGGCATTTAATGCAGACCCTATATATCAGACAGACTTTCTCAGAAGGGTTTGGTTCTGAAGGCTTCAGGTCCATGTCTCCCTTTCTCTTGAGTTTGATATTCTTCATCATTACATTAAGGGTAAGGTTTTGGAGGGCTATACTCTCTCATTTATCACTTTCTCTGTGTCATCTCTTCCTTTGGAAACACTACCTCCAGGCAATCCTTTACCGATAAAAACCAGACAATATTCTTTAAGATCCTCCCCAGCCCACAGCTATTGGGCTGAAAAAATTGTTTATATACTTTTTTGACCTTTATGAGCAATGCAAATTCAAAGAATGAAAATTGGAAGCTAATCTGCTTGAGATCCCCTCAGATCCATCTCTGAGCTGCTGAGAAATAATATCAAAGTCTCTCCAAGTTAAAGCAGGCTGAGATAGGTGTGTGTGTGTGTTTAAATTTGCAGGATCAGATATTAAATATTAATAAAAGAGTAATATCCTGACCTTTCATGATGCTACAAAATTGGTATTAGATGGATGAAAAAAAGTGAAAGCACTCAATACCACCTTGATGGACATACAGATAAACACCTTATCAAATTAAGAGTCATAAGAATCCTAGAAAGCAATGGATAGAATCACACATAGCGTATTTATTGATATTTTTCAGCACATAAAAGATATTACAAAAATATTAATTGGAAAACTTAGACAATTATTTGGGTTAAAATATTTCTTAAATAAATAAATGGACATATTTTTACAAGCAGGGCCATTCCAATACAGGCAGGAAAGGGCTGTAAAGAAGGGGACCACCAAAGAATGAAGAATATGAAAGACCATGATCATCCCAGTAAGAAGGGGGTGGATTATATTGCTGAAACAAAATAGGGAAGGACACATACTAACCCCCATCTGTTTTCTTAAGACAGTTTGCAATCTTCTAGCAAATGAGGAAAACTAAGGCTCAGAGATGCCAGCCATTGTCCTGATTAGCAGATGCCAATGCTGTCGTTCTCTCCACTACATAATCCTGCCTTCTCATCCGTCACTGCCACAGTCATACCAGTGGCAATTTTATTTGTAATAAATCTAACTGTGCTCAAGCACACATTTTATTGCTTTGAGAAAGTTTTTTCTCCAAGAACTCCTTGAGTTATTTTTGTGCGTAGAAGTATGGACAGTATGGAATTCGTTTGATATTTTCTATCAACCCTTCAGTTCCCTTGGTGAACAAATCACCAAGCGAGCTGAGAAAGCCAGGACCCCACTAAGCTTATTCCTGTCTGTGAGTATGAGTAACACAGATGCATACATGAATTTATTTTTAAAAGTCCAAATTTGGGAGCAGGAGAGGAAGTCATTAAAACTGTCTCTCCTGTGTGTCTTGTCCTCCCACTATACTGTCCCATTCCTCAAAATTCAGGGAAAACCCAATCTTCCTGCTCCTTCTAAAAAACATTTTAACAAGGTTACAAAAGCCCCTTACCTTAGAGCTGAAAAACTTGGGGTTCTGTACAACTGGAAGAGCCACATTATACAGGTAAGAACTGAGGCAATGATTGGAGATGACATTGGGAGCTAGATTCATGTGAAGGCATGAATGAGCTATGCAGCAATCCCCTGGGGGAGCCAAATTCAGTAATTGCTAAACACTCCTCAGGCTGCTTCAGTATCTCTTGGGGAGCTTGGGAAAAAAAGATTTCTAGGAATTATATCCCAGAATTTGAGTCAGTGGATCAGCTATGGTGTCTTAGCGCCTGTTTAAAAATTAAACTAACAAAAACAAAACCAAAATAACCCTCCAGGTGATTCTGATTGTCCACAGGTAGGACACCACTTTCCCAAGGCACATCTATCCTACCCAATAAAAGAGTAATATGCAAATGACCCTAACTTTGCTACACCCACAAGCCACGCCCACCAGCCAATCAGGAGCAAATATGCAAATAAACCCAACCAAGATGGCTACAGCCACAGAGAGCAGGAGGGAGGCTTGGGTTTCCCTGGTAACAAAGGAAGCTAAGCGTTCCACCTGCCCTTACCGGCCTAAGCCTCCACTCAAGGCTACAAAGTTTCAATTATAGAAGGTAAACAAATCCAAACAGAAATGGCAGCAGCTATGGAGCTGGAAAGAGCAGGAGGCAAGGGTTGCCCCCGGCAATGGAGGACGCAAAGCTTCTGCAGCCCTGGCTGGCCTAGGCCTCCGTTCCAGGCTACAAAGTTTCAATTGTAGAAGATACATAAATCCCAGATACCAGGGCCTCTGCTTGGGTCACCAGGGGGTGTGGCCAGCCTGCAAACCACCACAGGCCCTTCACCCAGGCCACCCCACACCCCAAGGGAACCCCCACCCTGATCCTGGACACCCTTCAGGGCAAACCAGCTGGCCCCCACCCCTGCACCAGGCCTCTATCCTATCTAATAAAAGAGTAATATGCAGATTGACCATCACTACAACACACAAGATGGCTGCCCCCATGTGGTCAAAGATCCTGTCCCCATGTGGACACAAAATGGCCGGCACAAGATGGCCAGCAGGGGAGGGCAGTTGGGAGGGACCAGGCCTGTAAGGGAGGGCAGTTGAGAGGGACCAGGCTTGCAAGGGAGGGCAGTTGGAGGTGATCAACCCTGCAGGGGAGGGCAGTTAGGGGTGACCAGGCCGGCAGAGGAGGAAAGTTGGGGGCAAACAGGCTGGCAGGGGAGCAGTTAGGCATGAATCAGGCTGGCAGGGGAGTGGTTAGGGGGTGATCAGGCTGGCAGGCAGAAGCGGTTAGGGGCAATCAGGAAGACAGGCAGGCAAGCAGTTGGGAGCCAGCAGTCCTGGATTGTGAGAGGGATGTCCAACTGCCCGTTTAGGCCCGATCCCGCCGGAATCAGGCCTAAACGGGCAGTCGGACATCCCTCGAGGGGTCCCAGATTGGAGAGGGTGCAGGCTGGGCTGAGGGACACCCCCGGCCTCCGTGCACGAATTTCATGCACCGGGCCTCTAGTATATATATAAAAGCCTAGGCGACTGTTCATTCGATCAGTAGCTATGATGTGCACTGACCACCAGGGGGCAGGCGCTCAAGACACAGGCATGGAAACATGGAACAGACTGATTCATCTCAGAGGGAAGGGGGTGGAGGGAGGGCAGGAAGAGATTAACCATAAACATACTAGAGGCCCAGTGCACGGATTCATGCACCATTGGGGTCCCTTGGCCTGGCCTGTGGGGATTGGGCCAAAACCAGCAGTCCGACATCCCCTGAGGTGTCCCAGATTGCGAGAGGGCGTAGGGACCTCTAGTAGTTAGTAACGTTAAAAATCATGACTAGAATCAACAGGTTCCCTAATCTTGGATACCTTAATCTTGGAGTCCTCCAGTGTGAAAGGGTTTCTTGTACTCTGGTACTTGAGAGAAAGCTGAAGGGGCAAGAAGACAGCTCAGTATCATGTGTAGGATACGAGGCGCCACCTACTGGCTGTGTGACTTTGTGTGCTTGAATGTACCTCCATTTCTTCATTTGTAAGACAGGGCTGGTAACTATAGTACCTAGATCTTATTTTTTTTATGCGGTTAAAGACATTAATTTTTATAAAATGCAACATGAATTAGCATATTGTAAGCACTACAGGAGCATTTGTTACATGAAATGGTTCCAGATCTTTTAAGCCTCAACTGTCTTTCTATCCATTTTGCTTATTTAAAAAATTTCTCAATATATGACACCAAAAACATACAGCAGCTAAGGTTTTAGTTTTTCTATAAAAAAGTATAATATTTTTCCTACTTCTCTATATAGATCTTGGTCTAGACTGGTTTGTGGCCTGGCTTTTCTCATCTCCTTTAAATAGAGCACAGAGGTACATCAAATACTCTCCCCATCCTTCCAAGTTGCAGGTTGCATCAATCAAGCCTGGGGCCTGGATGCCCCCACTCACCAGCTGGAGCCTTTCTGCTGTCTTATTCATGCCAGCTTGTGATATTCTGGGAGGCTGAATCTCCCAAATGTAACCACATCAGGAGTTTTATTGGGGTCTTAGGTTTTGAACACAGGAGGTTCTTAACACCCTTGCTCCAAGTTAAAAGGACACTAATGCTCAGAGATGAATTTGGCTGCTATTTTGAAGAACCACAAATGGTTTATTCTTGATTCTCCATCAGACACACAGAGAGAGAGCCTCCAAAATGTGAGGTGGTAGGCCGAGCCACCCCGTGTGTGTGTGTGTGTGTGTGTGTGTGTGTGTGTGTGTGTGTGTGTGTCTCATTGTACTGCAAGGGTTGTTCAAATGCAATCTGCTCATTCAGATTCAATGTGAAAAAAATTAAAACTAAAAAATAAAATCAATACTTATCTCTTTGTGCCTACTCAGTGATTGTAGACGCTGGCTTTCATGGGTAATAGATTCAAGCACCAATGCTACTGAATTCTTTAATTTATGTCTCCATAGTCATTAATTAATAGTGTGTGCACACACAAAAATAACCAGGCAGAACACTTAGAAATGAAATTATTGCCAAAGCACTGACTACATCGTTTTTAAGTGGTCAGTCAGTTGAATAAAATGAATAATTGAATATGCTTTACAAGCAGGCAGTAAGGATAAGCAACCCAACAGGTTTAGAGCACACATTGTATATAGGGATATGTATTGATTTTATTCTTATCTACTTGCGAAGGTCCTTCTGTCATGTTTTCTCTGTGAGGGTTCAGAAAAGCCTCTGTACCATCATGAGCAATCTTATAAAGAATGCTTTGGGGGAAAATAAAGAATGCTTTGGGAAGAGTTTTCTCTATTCAAGGTCTATAGAGGGACTAACTCACAGTGGAAGGAATTGAAGCCAGAGCTCATATATCCCCAATGTTTTGATGCTGTGGTTTCTATTTTACTTCCCTGAAAGGTCAAAATATTAGCTCTGAGACCCACCACTTGGGGCAAAAAGAACTTAGTTTGCCAACTGGTTCTTGTCATAACTTGAAGGAGAGGCTGGGAGAAGGGGGAGAAGGACTGATACTCCCCAAGCAGAACCTGATAGAATAGAAGGATATCTATTTTCAGATGGTGATACAAATATGTGGTGAGCCCAGATTAGGGTTTTTGAGAAAGCATGCCAGCAGGCTCTGCTGCATGCATTTGCACTGCACAGATTCCAAAGCTCATTAGGAGCAGACAGAAAGGAGTCCAGCATTCCACAGCCTGCAAGTCCCCTTCAGGTAAGGAAGGAAGGGCTAGAGGAAGGAAAGGAGGGAAGGTAAAGGGAAAAATAACTCAAACACAATTACCCATTCCTATGTTAAACAATATTGTGGTCAGGCATATTTTGTGGATCTCAATATTAGCTAGTAGTAAAAACAGCAATAAAACTTAATTCCTGGAAGATACCTGCTTTGGAAGATAATACTACCAACCAACTAAAAGGACTTGCTTATCAAGACTAACACCTTGCTTTCTTTTCACCTCATATTGCTGCTCCCACCAATCCAAAGCTATTATGTCATTAATTCTGCCTTATCTTAAAATCATTCAGTCTATGTCTTTTTTTTTTAATTTAAATTATTTATTGTTTAAAGTATGACATAAGTCTCCTTTTCCCCCCATTGACCTCTTCCCGGCCTTCCCCGCCCCCCAGTACATGCCCTCACCCCCCCCCCACACACACACACTGTCTGTGTCCATTGGTTATGCTCATATGCATGCATATAAATCCTTTGGTTAATCTCTTACCCCCTCACCCCTGACTACCCTCATAGGTTGGACAGTCTGTTCGATGCTTCTATGACTCTGGTTCTATTTTTTTCATCAGTTTATGTTGTTCATTATATTCCACAAATGAGTGAGATCATGTGATATTTATCTTTCTCTGACTGGCTTATTTCACTTAGCATAATGCTCTAGGTCTTTTTATAAACATCTCTTGTTTCCCCCCCTTGATCCCATCAAGGTAGTGTCTTTCCTTATTGCAACAAATCTGTAAACTTAGCTTTGATTGATCAAGAGATTTGAGGTCCTCAGGAAAGGCATTACTCAACAGAAAAAAAAAGAGGTCTTATTTTTAAAATCAGCCATTGTTTTGGGTATTTATATAGATGTGTAAAAAACAGAATACAGTCTACCAATTTTAAGTTGGTCAAATTCTGCCAATTTTAAGTTGGGCAAATACACGAGTCATCACTGAATTTAAAAGGAAAGAAAGACAAATATAACTATTAAAATTAACCAAAATGATTATTAAGTTATATATGTATAGCTAGCTAGTTTAAAATAATTTGACTTAAGGAAGCCTTAAGCAAGGGTTTCTTCTTTAATGCTTTTAGTCAAAGAGTGAGGTAACCAGTTGTATATGTGATTGACTTACTTCTCTCCCTCCAAGGAACCATGCTCTTTATAATACCTGTTTGCACCCCTCTACCTCCATGCATCGAATTCAACAACAGAGCCTTTGGCATGTTGTATTACTAATCACATAAACTGCCAACCCTGTTTGGGCTGGGAAGATTACCAATGTTTTGATATCTGTGCGCCCATCTCTGTGTTTGGGCAGATGGGGGCTTTAGGTAAGACTACAGTCAGGTGATCTAGTGGCAGATAACTTTCTGGTAGAAGCCCTTCCCCTTCTATTTCAACTTTAATTTTCAGAGGTATGGCATGGTTAATCCTATCCCTGATTTCAGTTAAAAAATGGCCCTACATTGCTATTTCCTAAATTAATACTTCACATTTATCATTTTAACACCAAGGTGCTATGAGAGGATCCTTCCTGCATAAGCTCTTTATTAATGATGGTTTTTACATTGCAGCTATCACCTCCCCATCTATCTTATGCCCAGCTGTCATGGGTCTATCCAGGCCTCCAAATATTTAACATTACTGTGGCTGTTTAGTACCAAGTGATTTGAAGAAATTGTCTCTAAAGAAAATTAGGGTGCTCCAATTTTTAAATGCTGAAAGAACTAAAGTGACCAAAATATATATTAATGTTTGCCATTAAAGGGTTAAAATAGAAAAAAAACCGAGGAGGCCATCCTTACAGCAGATAATGTTTGGATACTGACAGTGTCTTTTAAAAAGTTGGTAAAAAGCAGTGTGGTGAACAGAGGTTTCCTGCTTGATCTTTGAAAAAAAAATCAACACAGATCCCCCTTTTATAATAAAGATCAATTAACAGGCAAACAGTTATGATGATGTCTATCATAATATTTCATTTCCTCAAAGTTCCTACCATTTTTATGGTTAAAAAAAGAAGAAGAAAAGTAACCTGATAGAGAATGTGGGTTGAATGGTTTTATATTTAATACATGAGTTCCTTATTCACTCTCCAACTTCATGTAAGGAGTAGAGATTAACCTAATTTGTCTTATGTTTTTTCCTGATTGTCCATGCCAATGAACATTTACTGAATAGTTACTATAAAGCAGGAAAACATTGATCTGCAAAATATTGAGTATTCAGCTCTGGAGAACTTGATGAAATTCTAACAGTATAGTAGGTAGAATTAAGCAATGGTTCAAGAGTTATCTTCCAAATGGAATAAGAAAGCTGGAAGTTGGGGAACTAATTGAGGAGTGGGGCAATTTATGGATCATTCAAGAAATATTTGTTCATGGGTGATTTATTACTTTATTTTGTGATATAAATCACAGAACATTCAAATATTTTATTAGTGATTATATTTCTGTGTTTTGGTTACCAGTGTCTCCTCTTTCTTACAACAGTACCATATATCAATTGATGCCTGGTGCATAGAACATTCTACCCTCAGTAGAATGCTCTACGCTCCTTTTCACAGCAATGGTTTTAACAAGAAGGAGGCTCAGATGTTCTATGGCAGAAAAAGGGGGAGAGCTGGACTACCAGAGAAGGCAAATGCTCAAGCCAAAGGGATGGAGGCATCCTCAGAGGAGTGATCTTAGGCCCTCCTAGCAATGCTCTTTCCTCCATGCCATCACTGTCAGCCTGATCTTCAACATATTTCTGTATCTAAGCCTGCACAAACAGCACAACTTTAAATGTGCAATAACATGCTTTTAAAATTTTTTCATTATATGATATGTGGTGTGTGTGTGTGTGTGTGTGTGTGTGTGTGTGTGTGTGTGATTTTTCTAAATAAATTTAAGTTGAATCTTTTATTAGTTATTTTATAGGAATCCTTAGTGAGCATTATAGCTGCTGTTTTGGGGCAAAAAAAAAAAGCAAACAGAACAACATGTAGAAGAGAGCAAAGCCCACAAAAAGTCCTTTTAAGTGGAGTGCAATAGAGCAGGAGGCTGGTTTATTCTGGAACCCATTATTTAGCTTGCTTGTATTAAATAAGAGAGGCTCGTGTGTGTGTGTAGCATGCACACACTTGACCATGATAAGCAGGGCTTGTCAGTGTAGAGTGCTGCTCTTAACATGAATCAGAGATATATAAAAAAGGGAAATATTTACCATATTAGTTTGCCCAGGTTGCCTCAATAAAGTACCACAAAATGGGTGGCTGGAAAAAATACACATTTCTTCTCTCACAGTTCTCAAGGCTAGATGCCTGAAATCGAGGTACCAGCAGACCCACACTCTCACTGACAGCTTTAGGGAGTCATCTACCTTACCTCTTCTGGCTTCGGGGGTTTGCAGCAACCCTCAGCATCCCATGGCTTGTACCTGCATCACTACAGCCACATGGCCTTCTGCCTGAGTGTCTTCACATCATCTTCACCCTGTGTGTGACTGCTTCTCTGCCCAAACTTTTCCCTTTAAATGACACCATTCATATTAGATTAGAGTCCACACTAATGACCTTGTTTTCACTCCGTTAATTCTCTAATGACCATTTCCCCAAATAAGTTCACACTCTGATGTACTGGCCATTTAGAACGTCAGCATCTCTCTTCTGGAGAGACACAAGTTAACCCATGACACTTGCATATTGCCCCTTTAAAAAAAGTCTAGTCTAGAGATTAACTCCCAATTTTACTGGTTTCATTGCTTACTGTCATTTATATTTTAGAACCAACTATTCTTTATTTTCAAAGTCTTTCTGTTGTATTTCTCAGATGGCTGGCTATAGCAAGTAATATTTGGGAAAGGTAATGTGTGGGTGGGATTATAGCCAAATTCTTTTCTTGTTTGAATTTTATAATTTTTCCACAGTAAAGACAGACTATTTTGAGGAATAGTGTGTCAGCATGATATTTGCCAAAATCATAGCAGCAGAACTTTTTTTATTTAGAATAGAAAAGGATCTTTAAAAAAAAAAAGTGGTGGTAGTTTTTGTTTTCAATGATGAAAGGACTGATGCCCCTTATGGTTAAGTGAATAGACCAAAGTCACACACAGAGACAGAAAGAAAATCCGAATGATCAACTTAAATGAACCAAATACCACTTCTTACATCCTTTGTATTCAATTCAATGCTAGGATTCACATCTCTTTTTAGAATTCCATTTGAACTAGACTCTCAAAAGTGCTGAGTTTAGAAGTCAAGCCCTTCTCTATCCCTACTATCTCATTGATCAAAGACACTTCTTTTTCACTGTCCTTTGCAAATACCACATACTTCCTCGCCCCCCCCCCCCCAAAAAAAAAGCAAAAACCAGTGGCCTTACAAATATCAAGAAATGGGAATATCAAAACCTAGTTTGAGATTATTGCTGCTTGAATGTAAAAAATATCTTGGTAGATTTTTGGCTTTTGCTTCCACTAAAACTGGGAGCATTCAGTGAATTCATTTGAACTGAATTATGTTCAAGGTGGGGCATGTAAATGTATCAGAACCAGAGTGGAAACCTTTGCATTTATTTTTTATTTTTTAAAATATATTTTATTGATTTCTTACAGAGAGGAAGGGAGAGGGATAGAGAGCTAGAAACATCGATGAGAGAGAAACATCGACCAGCTGCCTCCTGCACACCCCCTACCAGGGATGTGCACGCAACCAAGGTACATGCCCTTGACCGGAATCGAACCTGGGACTCTTGAGTCCATAGGCCGATGTTCTATCCACTGAGCCAAACAGGTTTCAGCGAAACCTTTGCATTTAAATATTGGGTTGGCCTCATGCTGCTTGTGTGATTTTGTATGGTCTCTGAGGGTTAGTGTATTCATAGGTAAAATTGGGGAGAAAAATCTTCATCCTTAACTCATAATGTTGATATTTTGAGTATAACCTGGCATCCAGTAAGCATTCAATAAGTGTTTGTGTTCATTTATGTTTCTGAAATACTCTAAGAAATCATTATTTTCATCTTGATGCTTCTATATGTTGATGGTGTTCAGACAGACTCTTACTGTTCTTAGCAATTTCACCTTGGGCATGTTTTCCTAAACTTTTAGTGCATTCTTGCCTGAAAAGATGAAAAGAATAATAACTTCTACCTTGCAGGGGTATTGTGAGGGGTTACATACAATAATCTATGTGAAGCACGTGCTGTCGAATCCAAATATTTAGCAAGTGTTTCATTTATGATAGTTCCTAAATGTCATTGTTATCATATCTTTTAACTGTGCTATATTTAGGACTTGCCTACTTTTTAAAATTTTTATTTTACTTAAGGTATTACTTCTCAAAGCTGTAAATTATTCCAATCACTTTCTCTTATATTCCATTACCAAAAGACTAAAAGTGGTTTTGTAAGAAGTTTCATGATTAAAAACCCATATGGCTCCTGGTTAGTTTGAAAAAATCCCAATATATAGTTAAAAATTATTTGCCTCCATATTCCACTGTATGTAACTTATGTCATCAGATTTTAAAAAGAATTGACTAGTGAATGGATTGTCTAATTACTACACAATGAAAAAGATTTTGTGCCCTATATATTATTATTCTTAATCTAAGGTACCCCCTTTTTTATTTATATGCTCAGGATCCTTATGGCCTCTATATTTTCACCTCTAATATAATAATAATAATAATAATAATAATAATAATAACAACAACAACAACAATAAATAATAGTAATAAGAATAATTATTATTACTACTACTATAATTATCTTACAGGATAATTAAATAATGAGATTCATGATAATGAAAATGCATGCAATGCTTTAAAAATGGTAACATCTAGTTGTCTATAAAACTGCTAAAGAAATACCTTCTTTAGTAGAAGGTATATCTCAATTAGGACCAAGAGATGCAGTTAAAGAAAGAGAGGAGAAGGAAATCTATATATTTATACAGAACCTTTTATGGTTCAGACACTGTGTTTAGTTGGTGCTTTCAAGTATGTGCTTACTTAGTCTTCATAACAAATGTTGGGTGTTATGATAACTCATTTGTAGCACCTGGGCACAGTGAAGCACAGAGTAGGAAAATCACTGAAGGTTAAGTGCTGGTAAGTAGAGACTTGAGTTCTGTCCCCCGTTTTCAAGATGGCAGACCAAGCACAAAGATGCTTACTTTTCACTTTCCCAACATCCCAAGTCCAAATTAAAGGTAAAATAAAAAAAAAAAATTGGCAAATATGTTCTCCCATGCAGTGGGCTTTCTTGTTGTTTTGTTGATGGTTTCCTTTGCTGTGCAAAAGCTTTTTATTTTGATGTAGTCCCATTTGTTTATTTTCTCTTTAGTTTCCATTGCCTTAGGAGCAGTATCAGTGAAGAAATTGCTTCGGCATATGTCTGAGATTACACTGCCTGTGGATCCCTCTAGTATTTTTATGGTTTCCCGTCTTATGTTTAAGTCCTTCACCCATTTTGAGTTTATTTTTGTGTATGATGTAAGTTGGTGGTCTAGTTTCATTTTTTTTGCATGTATCTGTCCAATTTTCCCTCACCATTTATTGAAGAGACTGTCTTGACTCTGTTGTATGTTCATGCCTTCTTTGTCGAATATTAATTTGGCATAGTGGTTTGGGTCACTTTCTGGGTTCTCTATTCTATTCCATTGGTCTATATGTCTGTTCTTGTGTCAGTACCAGGCTGTTTTAAGAATAGCGGCTTCGTAATACAACTTGATATCTGGTATTGAGATCCCACCTACTTTGTTCTTCTTTCTCGGGATTGCTGCAGCTATTCAGGGTCTCTCTCTCTCTCTCTCTCTTTTTTTTTTATTCCAGATGAATTTTTGGAAAGTTCATTCTAGGTCTGTGAAATATGCTGTTGGTATTTTAATGGAGATTGCATTGAATCTATAGATTGCTTTGGGTAGTATGGACATTTTGATGATGTTGATTCTCAATGTTATCACCGGTAAAGGTTTAATCTCCAACATTTACAGGGAACTCATACAACTTAACAAAAAGAAGATAAACAATCCAATCCAAAAATGGGCAATGGACCTAAATAGATACTTTTCAAAAGAAGACAGAAGGCCAAGAGACATATGAACACATGCTCAAAGTCACTAATTATCCGAGAGATGCAAATCAAAACGACAAAGTGGTACCACCTCATACCTGTCAGAATGGCTATCATCAACAAGTCAACAAACGACAAGTGTTGGCGAGGATGTGGAGAAAAAATAACCCTTTTGCACTGCTGGTGGGAATGCAGACTGGTGCAGCCACTGTGGAGAACAGTATGGAGTTTCCTCAAAAAACTAAAAATGGAACTCCCATTTGACCCAGTAATACCCCTTTTAGGAATATATGTCAAGAAGCTAGAAACACCAATCAGAAAGGATATGTGCACCCCTATGTTCATAGCAGCACAATTCACCATAGCTAAGATTTGGAAACAGCCTGAGTGCCCATCATGAGTGGATTAAAAAACTGTGGTACATCTGCACAATGGAATACTATGCTGCGGTAAAAAAGAAGGGATTCTTACCATTTGAAACAGCATGGATGGAACTGGAGAGCATTATGCTAAGTGAAATAAGCCAGTCATAGAAAGATAAATATCACATGATCTCACTCATTTATGGAATATAATGAACTACATAAACTGATGAACAAAAATAGATCCAGAGACAGAGAAGCATCGATCACAATCACACTGTCAAACCTCAGAGAGAAGGTAGGGGAGGGGGGGATAAGGGGGAGAGATCAACCAAAGGACTGTATACATATATAAGCCTAACCAATGGACACAGACAACAGGGGGGTGAGGACATGAGTGGGGGGCTTGGGGGATAATAGAGGGATGAGGACACATATGTAATACCTTAGTCAATAAAGAAATTTAAAAAAAATTTTTTTTTCACATATTATTTGGCAAAATAAAAGCATTCTGTTAGATTATAGATAAATATATATGTTTGAGTGAGTAATTTGGCAGTCTCTATTAGGGTTAAATATATAAACTATTTCACCTAACAATTTTAGCTTTAAGAATATCTATTTTAAAGACAATTTTTATGAGCATATATTAATTTAGTTGTTTTATCATAACAAATTCACAGTTTCTGGTTCGGTTATCTCTATTCTTCCTTCTAAACTATGCTATTTCATTATTCTTTTGATTATGATCTCCCTGTGTCCCTTTATAATTCCTACAAATAAACTAATTGAGCTTAATAGTAAACCAATTAGAGTATAACTCCATTTATATCAAAGAAGATAAACTTCCTGATTATTCAGGGATTTTGCAAATTCAATTATCCCTTTAGATCTTTTTGCATTATTGAGGCAATAATGTGGTTTCTTTCTAACCTAGTTGCACTTGCTTAAAACTCTAGAAATAATGGACTCAAATTAGGTTTGTTAGAGTTAGAAAACAAAAATAAGTGATACCCAATTAAAGTTGAATTTCAGATTAACAATGAATAATTTTTAGTATAAGAATGCTTCTTCTATTGTTTGGAATACATACTTAAACTTTTATGTTTTTTTTTAATCTGAAATTCAAATTTAACTGGCCATCCTGTATTTAATCTGGAAACTCAAATACGTATCAGAATTGACAGCCTGTGTGGTAATGATTACTTCATTCAGGAATATCAGAAAAAAGCAAACTTGGGTCTGTAACTCTTTGAAAATCCCAAACTTTTACTCCAATTTTGTTTTCTAGTTCTCTAAAGAATTCACAAACTATAGAATACATCTCAAGTCTCATTGTATCCTATCACTGACACCCACCATGGACTGGTTTGGGAGAAGTTGTCTATATCTATTTGTATATGTATAAATGGAGCGAGCAGTATTTTTGTTGAGTGCTTCACTCTTTTTAAAAATATATATATTTTTATTGATTTCAGAGAGGAAGAGAAAAGGATAGAGAGATAGAAACATCAATGATGAGAGAGAATCATTGATGGGCCGCCTACTGCACACCCCCCACTGGGGATCAAGCCAAAACCTAGGCATGTGACCTTGGCCAGAATTGAACCTGGGACTCCTCAGTCAACAGGCTGACGCTCTATCCACTGAGCCAAGCCGGCTACGGCTGGGTGCTTCACTCTTTGTTGTGCATTTGATAGGCTGAAAAATCTGAGTCTCACTTTGATGTTCTGCCTCTTATACCAAAATTCTACTTTCCTGAAAAAAAAAATCCTTGTGGAATAAGCACCCTCAAAGTTCATAAAGGTGGATTAGTTAGAATTTTTGTTTGCAAGTGATGAACAACTCTACCTTAGACATGAGATGATTTACTGAAAGGTTACTGAGAGTTCATGGAATTTGATAGATTAGACTTGGGAACAGAAAGCACCAGTGATTCTTCAAAAGATAAAGAACTGAGAATTGGGAAACAGTGCAACATCTTGTAACTGAATATCCTGGTCGGATGCCATAGCCACACTTACCTCTGCCTGCACTGTAACTGACTCTACCATTGTGCCTTGAGACTCAGGATTCAAATGCTCCTGTATTGGGAAAGGGAGTGAAAGGTCTTAAACATATTATCTTCTGACATGGCATTCCATCTCCCAAGTTTGTTGAGTGATGGGGAAGGGATCTGATTGGCAGTAGAAATCAGGGGAGGAAAACAGATGCTTGGAGGAAGTCAGAAATATCCTGGTAACTTATTACAATTTTTGAATAAAACTGTGTGTGCATATTCCTATAGAAAGGATTCACAGTTCCTTTATAATTTGTAAAGGGTCTATTAAAAAAAAAGGTGTTCAATGACATCGATGAAACCAGGAATATTAAGTGTCTTTGCCAGATTCGAATAACTTAGTAGCAGAATCAAGGCATCTAGTTCCCAATATAGTTCAAGAAATTGAGTTTTGTGCCAATTATACATGTATTTTCAAAGGCAGAAAAGAAGCCATACCATCTTCCTAAATATGTCTTTCATTCTGACAATCCCACAGTGACACCCTTAGCTTGACCTTATTCTCCATGTTCCAGTGATTCTGGCTGAGAGCCAATTGGCCAAGCAGATAACTGGGACCAATCCTTCCTTCCAATACTTTTATTCTATGTGGAGAGGATCTCATAGATGTGTTCTCTAGCAGGCTCTTAGAAGACTGCCTGAAATGCTTTAATCATTTAGAATTTAAATATTTTTATTTTTGAAAAAACGTCTAGATTTAAAACATTACTCAAAATATATTTTGAAGTATAATTAATAGCACCTTTACCAGGAATTTCTAAAAAATAACAAAAAACAATAAACAATAAAAAATTAAAAATAAACAGAACCTGAGGCAAGGATTAATGGGGTAATGCTTTATTAGGGAAATAGAAACCCAGGACAGTGAGGTTCAAGAGCAAGGGAAGTGGATCAAAGAAAGATGTCAAGTAATGCAAAATGATTGTTCTCTAGCTGGCCACCACTTCATAATAAGCCATAAAGAGGTGTAACAGAGCCTCTGGGGGATGCACTTGCTGGGAAGATGGGACTTCTCCAAGTAGACATGCACAAACCATGGCATAGACCAGTGGTCAGCAAAATCATTAGTCAACAGAGCCAAATATCAACAGTACAATAATTGAAATTTCTTTTGAAAGCCAACTTTTTTAAACTTAAACTTCTAATGCCACTTCTTCAAAATAGACTTGCCCAGGCCATGGTATTTTGTTGAAGAGCCACACTCAAGGGGCCAAAGAGCCACATGTGGCTCGCGAGCCGCAGTTTGCCGACCACGGGCATAGATCGTGGGTGAGAAGAAGGGAGGGAGAGCATTTGCCTAGATCTTCTCTATCCCCTGTTTCTCACAGATCAAAGCGTATGCCCCACAGGTAGGTAGTGCCCCACACTGGCATCTGGCCCCCTTGGCAGCTGCTCTCCAGATACCAAACCCAAGGTCTGTAATGTAGCTTTCATGTAGATCTGGAGGTGAGGAAGGGGACCAAACACGAAGTGTCAGCTGAGTCCTGGCCGTGCTGCCCAGGCCAGCAGGAGGACATGGCACTCTCAGGGCTAGGCTGGAAGACGCACTCAGGCAGGGAAGTGGCTCAGTAAGTCCAAGATATGGCCAGGGCTGAGGGAATCTGAGGAGGTGCACATGAGTTACGTTTGATCCAAGCTGAATTTGAAGACTTGTTTCTGCCCTGAGCTGTCTGTAGGATGTTGAGAGACATATTTATTCTCTCTGAGTCTCAGAATCATCAATAAAATGGACGCATGAGTGAAATCTTTAGGATCTAAAATTTTACAATTGCAAACATCAACACTGAAACACTTTGAATTTTGAATTTATTCCTCAGAAACACAAGTTCCCAGGATGGATCTGGGGGCAATAACCATTCAGATCTCTGCAGAATTAGACATTTATCTTTAATGTAACCTTGAATAATATCTTCATTCCTACTATTCATAGGACCTTTTTACATCTTCAATATGTAGAAGAAAAAAATGCACTAAAACATTTTCAACAGTTGAAAAGAGTGCAGACATATTTCTGTGTGTGTTTTTGTGTCCCCCCTCCCCTCTGGAAAAAGTATATAATAGAATATTTAATTCATCAGAATATTCTGATTTAGTTAATTGTTTTAATGTATTAATAATTATAAAAAGTACATTGCAATTCTGTATTGGATTGTGTGTTGGATGGATTTTGATGTGTACATGGAAACTGAGTCACCTGTGACTTGACATGATACCTCCATACCAAAAGGGTATGGTCCAAGCATGGGATGGCTAATATTTACAAAGGGAATTATCCTTACCTTTTGTTATTATTATATATGTTATTACATATTTATTTCCTGAAAAAGGCAAACTCGTTAAGTAACTTGGAGGGTCTTCTATATAACCAGTATCATAGAGTGAGCAGAGGATAATGATCAACAGAAACTTGCACACAATCTCTGATTCTCATGAGCTTGAGGGACACACTCAACCTACAGAACTGTGTAACTTTCATTTTTTACTTTCCTGTTGTGAACCTCTTTTTCAGAGACCTGTTTCCCTTTTAATTGGGTTTCATTTGTTGCTATATACCTGTCAGGTCTCAAATGTTGTCCCATAATTCATGGACAACGATTAAATGGTAACCAATTCATCATTATCTCAGAGGCAATTTAAAACGTCACAAGCTGGATTTTTGTTCACATACATTTGGGAAAAGAAGGTTGTCTATGATGAAAGGTGTATGTCTCCTTTGGAGAGGCAGAACAATATGTTAAAGAGCATAGGCTCTGAAGTCAGAAGAATTCCATCCATTCATTCATTCACTCAACTCATTCATTGAGTTGATACTAAGTTCTAGACACTGTTCTAGGTGTTAGGATGTAACAGAAAAGCAACAACACCAAAATATCTGCACTCATGTATCTAACATTTCAATGGAGGTGTTAACAAAAACAAGATATATTAAGAAATAAATTATAGAGTACATTAGATTGTGTTAAGCAGTAAGGACAAAAATATAAAGGAATAGAACAATTGAAATTTTAGGATAGCTTAGGGACTCATCACTGAGAAGGTATTTAGTCAGAAGAAGACATATATTTTGCTTTGCCTAAAGTTTATATAATACTTTTTGCAAATTTTACAAATGGGAATGCTTTCCTGGGACCTCAACCAACTTTTACAGGGGCCTTGTGAAAGTGGGGATCCTAAGGTTCATTCTCTTCATGGCAAATGCACACCTGTACCTGACATTTATTACCTGGATATTCTGGCCAAAGGAGTAAACCTCTCTAATAAATTTTCCCATATGAAGCACTTATCACCATCTTAAGCCCATAATCAAAGTCAAATTCTTCAAGTCCTAATCATATTATGTGCCTATTGGTTTTGCTTGCTTATTTATTTATTTGCTGAAGTTATTTGTGTTCACCATCATCTTTTTTAAAGCAACATGGTAGTTAGATTAAAGTGTCCTCATGCAGCTGAATTCTTTATTATACTCAAGACTAGAATGGAGGAAAGAAATTATATGTATTAAACACCTCCTTCCATAAGTGTTTTACATGTATGTATTAATTTAAATTCCTAACAAACTATGAGCATGTGAAGTATAGACATGATTAAACTCATCTTTTAGATAGGGACATAGAATCATGGCAAGATTAAATGACCCACAGAAACTCAGCTCACTGGCAGAACTGGGATGTGGCCTCAGATATATGTACCTAAAAGTTTATGCTGTTTTCAGGAAGTCTGAATGAATGGAGATCTTCCACAGAAACAAATTATTCATAAGGTGAAGGTGGCATTCTTATCACTCAGTCTTTCCCTTAAGAAAATTAATTACCAACATAAAGCATGATATTTATAAATTTGTACCTAGCCCATTAAGGACTCTGAAGAAGAGGAAATTGACAAAGATAAGAGGAGAACTGAATTTGATTTTCAGCCAGAATTATTGTTAGTAGGTTTAATAAAGTGAAAACAGGCTAGGAAAAAGAACCACATAGCCGCCCAGGGTTCTTTACTGAATCACTATTCTCTCAGGGGTCTACACCAGTCTGGCAGGCTCCCACAGGGATTGGCTGGCGACAAGATCAGCCTGCCCATTGCAAAAAGGCTGTTCCTCCTCTAGCAGCTGGTCCAGTTCTCCTGATCCCCACTGGAGATCCATCTGTTTTCTAATCTCTGATGCCAACCTTGCCCTGTGGGAATCATGGGAGCTGGCAATGACCTTGTTGTGTATACCTGGCCCAGTTCTTACTAATGTGGTGATTAGGCACAGCTTGGACGGTTGCTCTTGTGAGCTGAGCTGGAGAACACAAGTACAAAACAAGCATTTCTGACATGGCCACTATGACCACACACTTGTCAGCTTATTTCACTTGAACCAGGGCCAAAGAATAAGCGAGAATAATGGTTGACTTTTTCGGAGATGGTGGCTAGTAATTCCTAACACTAAGATTTTCTCACTGTTTTAAACTAATAAAAAGGGTCACATTCAAGAAAATTATTTTAAAAATTGTTCATTTTTTTTAACCCAACTCTTTCTATAATTCATGATGGCTTCTAACTCTCAACCTAACCTCAAAACTGATATAAATGAATTAAAACTAATTCAATGGAGTGGGAAATAATTATTAGAAAGACCATGAAGTCTATCAACAATTATGTATGTAGTATGCTGGCTGGAAAAGGTCATTTGTATATGTATTTTTTTTTAAATAAAGGAACAAATTAGAATCATTTAGTACAAAACCAGCAGGGAGAAGTGAAAATTGTGATTTCCCAACTCAAAAAGGGAAAATAGAGAAATCTATAAGATAAGCTACAGATTTTGTAAAGTACACTTATGTATTTCAATATCATCAAGGCTTATCATCATATTAAACATAGAACAATAATTTATTTTACTACCAATTAACCTGAGTCAGTAGTACAAGCTTTGAATATAGCTTCATGTTTATGGAAATGAGAAAATGATATGTTATATTTTAAAAACATCCCCATTAAAAAAAAACTTAAAAAACAAACAAACAAGTAACACCGTTGCCTCTTTAGCAAGCACACTATGGTGACCTGAAGAAACCACCCTTCTCCCCCACCTCACCCACACTGAGCAAGTCTGGATGGACCAGTAATAACCTGTGGAGTCAGCATGGTGCGGCTTGACTCCTGGCTCACCCAGCTATGGAATATTGAGCAGTGGTAGACACGGTTATTACTGTTATCATTACCTTTGAGAGGGACTTATGCATTTATATAAATAAAAATTGTCCATTTATAAAGCTGGAAGCTAGAGGAGTTTATCTAGCAAATGAGACTGTCATGCTAAGGAAAGTAAGGGCGAATCATGTGTTTTATCAATTATAAATAGGAACAAAACTGCCCATACAATAGTATGTTGTACTGAGTGGAAAGTATGTTTTAATGTACAGTGAGGGAATGATATGTCAATTCTTTTCATCTCTCCATTTCCTTAATCACTCTGGCTACGGGATTATTTAGTCCAAATCCAGATTCCTAGGTAGACAATGGCGGTGCTCTATGCCTTTCAGTCTACTGCTCATGTCCTGGCATATCTTGGCCTGATGGTTTCATTATTCTGCCAGAACAGCCTTTTTGGTTGTCTTCTTTTGGAGGGAAGGAGAAAAGGGTTTGTTTGTTTTCATGCAATGTGCTACCACCTGTGTTGTTCCAAAGCTGTCAGCTAATCAGTTCTGGATCCCACTCCTGTGCCCTAATAGGTCTTCTGAGTAAATGACATGCTTAGGGCATTAAAGACAGATGTGTAGGTATTCACCTAGGGCAGTGGTCGGCAAACTGCGGCTCGTGAGCCACATGCGGCTCGTGAGCCACATGCGGCTCGCGAGCTGCGGTTTGCCACTCTGTTGACTAATGAGTTTGCCGACCACTGACCTAGGGGAATATTGACTGGACTTCCACCTGCCATTTCAGGAGAAACTGACCTGGCAGAAGAGTGTGGTGGCTGAGAGGTTGGGATACTGGCCAGATAACTAAAATTTAATTCAGAAAATGATCAAGTGATAATGTGACCAATTAACCAAATTAAACATGTTCTCCAAATGTTTGATTTCACTGGGGTTTTGCTGCTGCCAAGACTGTTTTCAGATCAGCACAGTTGACTTCTGTTTGCCCATTGTTTCACTTGGGAGTCTCTGGGCTATCTCTTAAAGGCTATTTACTCTTTTGCAGATGTATACTCTGCCCACAAGCTGTGTCTGCACTAGCCCTAACCTCCTACTTCCTTTGTTTGTGAGTTTTTGGCAAATTAAGTATATGTTGAGTTAATATTTGCCAAATTGTCTTTCAGTAAATTAGGTTTTCATGACTTGATGAAGATCCAAGAGTTTGAGTTTGACATTGGTTTCTGGTTTCCATTCTCCAGCTTCACCACTTACCAGCTGGGCAACCTTGTTAGGTGAACCTTTCTGAACTTCAGTTAGAGCACCCATACACTAGGGATAATGAAAATATCATGTAAGTTTGTGTGAATGAATGAGGTAACCCATGTAATGGGTTACATTGTATGGTGAAATACACAGTAAGGGCTCAAAGCACTAGAAAATATTATTTTCAGGTTTCAGGCCACCCTGATCTGTTCTTTGCTCCTATTGTTTTGAACAGATCAGGGCCGAAGGTTAGAACCCATTTTTGCGTGCCTACTATGTACCAGACACTGTCAAGAGTGATAAATGCTACCTCACTTGATTTTTATAAAAGTTCTTAATATGGGAAAATTAAATTCCCCAAATGGGAAAATTGAGTCTGGGAAGTCTACAAAATTGCTCAAGCTCTTACAGATAGTTCATGAAGTAGCTAAATACTGGAACCCATGTCTGTTTGATTCTAAAACTCCATCAGTGCACCATGTTCTGACCACTACATATCAGCTCTTATTTATTTGCTTGCTTTTAGTCAATAAACCCCTTACCTCCTACCGGTTATCTTTCATTTTTAAAACACTGACACCCATTAACTATATCATCGGTATTTTAACCACATGGTTATTTTAATCAAGATGAGCTTACCAAGTGATGTGAACATTTAATGCTCTTACTACTTTCTTTGTTAGCCTTTTTAAAACTTGTCACTAACATAATACTTTAGAGTGAAGGTAATTTATAATTTGGAAAAAAGTATCATTCATAAATTAGTATGTATATGTTGAAAGAAAGGTGGATGGGTAGGGAACACACTATTATAATAAAAACAAGTAGAAAGAAGATAATTGGAGCATCCTGTATTGTAGAGTATAGCCATTGGTAGCACATGGGTCCTTTCATGTACATTTATCTAATTACTAGTAAATCCTTTGAGAATATTGTTGACCACTCTTCACAGTAGTACTGTGGTTGACACATAATATATTCAGTAAATTTGTGTTTTATTATTGTTGTTATTATTGTTTATACTGCAGGTGCTCAAACAGGTATTGATTGACTACATCAATAGATGAGTAATGAATTCAGACTTGAACATTTTCTAGCTCTGTGCTATTCTGCCAAGAGAGGACAATAATATGTAATCATCCATTTGTGGGGAAGACTATATGAAATCAGATGTATAAAAGCACCTGGCACCTTATTTGATATGTGAAGCTTATAAGGACAAAACACAGTTACTATTTCATCAAAAAATCTCCATGTAGCTGAGACACTACATTTCTTTATCTCTAAAATTTAATCCATTTTAACATACATCAAACTTGTAACCATCTCTCTGGAAGGTGCAGGAAAGGAAACTATAAGAGGCATTTCAATTTCAGACATATTAAAACAAACAAGCAAAAACACACACCCATGTTGGTTATACACAAGCATATATGACATTTTTATTTATAAAGTACTAGAGGCCTAGTGCACGAAATTCGTGCATGGGAGGGAGGGGGTTCCTCAGCCCAGCCTGCTCCCTCTCACAGTCCAGGAGCCCTAAGGGGATGTCCTCCTCTGCCGAAGGCGACCAGGCTGATCAGGGGAAGGCACTGCCCCCGTCACCCTACTGCTGCTGCCACTGCCAGCCACCGCAGCTGCAGGCCCTCAGCCCTCAGTTCTTAGGGCTGGCAGCGCCCCCCCTCCCCCCGCCCACTGGTGAGTGGGGGTCAATCTGGGACCAGGCTGGTTGGGGGAGGGGCTGTGGGAGATTGAGGCACAGCAGGTTGCATCCCATCCAGCCTCTGTGGAGGCGTGGTGCCTGGACTGGACCTGCACTGCTGCCTCTGTGGCTGCCTCTGTGAAAGGGGCAGCACTGGGACCAGGCCACGGTGCAGCCTGTCCCACGCCACCTTTAAGGAAGGGGGTGCTGCCCTGCCTTCTCGCCGCCTCTGCAAAAGGGGCCTTGGCGCTGGACCGTGGTGCTGGCCTGGCCCGCTCCTCCAGTGCGAGTGCTGGACCTGCCCGCCTCTCCCGCATGGCATCGGCCCTAGGCCCTCGCAGCCGCTGTGGCTTTGTCCGGATTGACATCCAAATAGACGCCCAGAAGACATCCACCCTAATTAACATATTACCCTTTTATTAGTATAGATCAGTGGTCAGCAAACCGTGGCTCGCGAGCCACATGCGGCTCTTTGGCCCCTTGAGTGTTCTAATGCCACTTCTTCAAAACAGACTCGCCCAGGCCGAAAACCGACTTCTATGCATGGGCCATGAAGTTTCATTCGCACTGTACATGCGCGCCTGCACGTGGTATTTTGTGGAAGAGCCACACTCAAGGGGCCAAAGAGCCACATGTGGCTCGCGAGCCATGGTTTGCCGACCACTGGTATAGATTAAGCTGAAGTTTAATAGGAGCTTAGATGCTACAGAGCAATTTTCTCAGGGACCTGAGGTTTAAGCTCTGAAGTGAAAACTTAGTTTCTGCTTTCTTGAGAAGAGGCAGGGCCCCTAAGAGACTTCACCCAGTTATCAGCCCATCCCTGGTTATAGCATCTGACACAAGAGGCACAGACATGAAGAGCCCAGGAAAGCTTCTTATAACCATCACTCCCAAGGGCATACGTGTACAACATGGTCTATTTGTGCTAAGCATATGCAAAAGTCTGTGCCAAGTCTGCAGTTTGCTTAATGATGGAATAAAGACCACTTAAATTAATGGATATTTGAAATCTATTCTTCCAATACAATTATTGGAGCAAGAGATGTTAATGATTCACATTAGTTCCCTTCATACCTCCCAACAGGCTGCTCCTTTGACTCCTGAATGCAACTATCTGCTTTGTTTCTAGTGAACTTAATTCATCTGGTGGGTCTGCTCCCCAGCTCTTAGCACCTCATATATAACACTTCAATTAAATTGAAAAGAGTAATTACTTAAAGTGACAAACAGAAGAATGCTAATTAGCTAAAAAGTTCACTCCAGGGCACTTAAACTAGAGTAGTGCAAAGAAAGAGGTCATGATTTAATGTATTTGCTTGACTTGCTTTTGTAAAACACTGTTCTTCATTATAATAATGCCAAAAGTGCAAAAGTGTGTAGCATTAACAAAGAATTAATGACTCTTGGTTACTGAGGAGATCTGATTTCTGTGTTTTTATTCACAAAGTGTGTAAGATTCATGACAGAGAATAAAGTTAATGATCGCAGATTTTACTCTTGTTACAAATATTTCAAGTATACCTTAATGCTACTAATGTTCAGGATTAAAAAAATCAAGCCTACTATACATATATTTTTAAATATATTTTTATTGATTTCGGAGAGGAAGGGAAAGGGAGAGACTGATACAAGCATCAATGATGAGAATCATTGACTAGCTGCCTCATCATGCATGCCCCCTACTGGGGATCGAGCCTGCAGTGTGGGCATGTGCCCTGACCTGGGAATCAAACTGTGATCTCCTGGTTCATAGGTCAATGCTCAACCATTGAACCACACTAGTTGGACAAGCCCACTATGCTTTCAAAAATTTCCTAAAATCAAGCTGATTAAACTCAATTATATGAATATTTAGATAATTTTCAATTAGGTTATATACATTTGGTATGAATGTATAACCTTATGAGTAAAGCTGTTATGAACATATGTGTACAAGTTTTTATTTGGGCAATATTTTTCTTGATTTCCCCTTGTTTTAAATGTTTGCCCTCTTCTTTTTAAATTAAATTAAATTATTTTGTTTTTTAATTTATTTTATTTTTCCCATCACCATTTATCCTCTTCCTCCTTTGAGTAAACACACAAAAACAAACAAACAACAAACAAAACACCACAATTTCTTGCTGATTTCATAAGAGTATGTTTAGTTTTGTAAACAACTGCCAAACTGCCTTCCAAAAAGGCTGTAACATTTTTCAATTCCACCAGCAATGAATGAAATTTCCTCTTGTTTTTCATCCTCATCAGCATTTGGTGTTGTCTGGTTACTGGATTTTGGCCATTCTAATTGGTGTGTAGTGGTATTTGCTTGTTTTAATTTGCATTTCCCTCATGGTACATGATGTAACATATGTTTTAATATTCTTAATTGTCATCTCTGTATCTTCTTTGTTGACATGTCTGTTAAGGTCTTTGGCTTATTTTTTAATTGTGTTGTTTTCTTATTCTTGAGTTGTAAGAGTTCTTTTTATATTTTGGATAGCAATTCTTTATCAGATGTGTCTTTTGCAAATATTTTCATCCAGTCTATGACCTTTCTTTTTATTCTCTTGACATTGTCTTTCATAGAACAGAAATTTTACATTATAATAAAGTCCAGGTTATCAAGGATTTCTTCCATAGATTGTGCCTTCATTGTCATATCTAAAAAATATCATTACCATACACAAGGTCATATAGATTTGCTCCATGTTATCTTCTAGAAATATTATAGTTTTGCATTTTATGTTTTGATCTGTGGTCCATTTTAAGTTAAATTGTGTGAAGGGTGTAAGGTCTGTTTCTGTTTTTTTGTTTGGTTGGTTTTTTGCATGTGGATTTTCAGTTTTTCAGCACCACTTGTGGGAAACACTGTCCCGCTCCATTGTATTGTTTTTTGTTTTTTGTCAAAGATAAATTGACCATATCTATTTATGTCTATTTATGGGCTCTCTATTTCATTCCATTGATTTATTTGTCTAATTTTTTTGGGGGGGCAATATCACATTCGCTTGATTACTGTAGCTTTGTGCAATCAGTGACTTGAGTAGTGTCATTTCTCCAACTTTGTTCTCCTTCAATATTATTAGTTATTCTGAGTCTTTTTGCATTTCCATATAACATGTAGAATTAGTTTAGTGACATTCACTCAGTAACTTTGTACAATTTTGATTGATATTGCACTGGATTTGTAGATCAAGCTGGGAAGAACTGACATATTGACAATATTGATTATTCTTTAACCATTTTTGAGTTTATTTTTGTGTATGGTGTAAGTTGGTGGATTAGTTTCATTTTTTTGCATGTATCTGTCCAATTTTCCAAACACCATTTATTGAAGAGACTGTCTTGACTCCATTGTATGCTCTTGCATCCTTTGTCAAATATTAATTGACCATGATGGCTTGGGTTGATTTCTGGGTTCTCTATTCCATTCCATTGGTCTATATGTCTGTTCTTGTGCCAGTACCACGCAGTTTTGAGAACAGTGGCTTTGTAATACAGCTTGATATCTAGTACTGAGATCCCTCCTACTTTGTTCTTTTTTCTTAGAATTGCTGCAGCTATTCTGGGTCTTTTTTTATTCCAGATGAATTTTTGGAGAGTTAATTCTAGGTCTGTGAAATATGTTGTCTTCTTAACTATGATCATGGAATATCTATCCACTTATTTAGTTCTTTAATTTCTTTATCTAGATATTTGCAATTTTCTTCACACAGATCTTGTACGTATTCTATTAGATTTATACCTAAGGGTATTTGTTGGTGCTAATGTGAATGGTATTGTGTTTTTAATTTCAAATTCTGTATTTTGATGACATATACCAGTGATTGAGTTTTTTTTTATATAAACTTGGCATCCTGCAACTTTGCTACAATTCTAGAAGTCAATTCTTTCAGATTTTCTACATAGATGACTGTGTCATCTGTGAACAAAGACAATTTTATTTCTCCCTTTCTCATCTGTATATCTTTTATTCCCTTTTTTGTAATATTACATTTTCTAGGACATTCAATATAATGTTGAAAAAGAGTGGTGAGAGGGGATATCCTTTCTTATTATCTGATCTTACCAGGAAAGTTTTAAGTTTTTCTTCATTTACTCACATCTCTATAACTCCACAATGCTTTGTAATTATAAACATGGCTGTACTGTTCCATTAAACCACACAGACAAAGTTAATTAGTGACTTTCCAAATGACAAATTCAATGGATTTTGTTGTTGTTGTTTTCATCTAAATCTCAAAACTCTCTCTTATTTGGTTTATATAATGTTATTCTCTAGTTCACTTCCTCTTCTTTCTACTTCTTCCTGGTTTTATTCTTTTGATGGTATTCTTCTGCCACATTATATTAGTAAATGGTATTCAAGGTTTTATCTGTTCAAGCTGGAAACTTAGAAACCAAAATCAACATCCTTCTTTCCTTCATCCCCACAAGCTGAGTCTATGTTCTAAAAATCTATTGGATGCATGCTCTTTTTTTCATCCTCACTAACTGAATTATGATTCTCATCTGAGCTTTGAAGTGGACTATTTTCTTCCAGAACTACCCTTCTAAACAATCCTCTGAAAGCCACCTGAAAATAATAGTATTTAAATATTTAATGCATTAAATATTTAAATACTATTATGGAGTTTTCACGTCAGTTAAAAGAAGATTTTCACTGCTAAAAAGCACAAGCCGAACAATAAGACACTAGGCTAGATGACTTTAAGCATTCTTTTTAGCTCCTCCATTTTATGGTTCTACAATTTGCATTCACGTGAGATACAGGAGAATGACATCATAGCATATTATGTAACCATTGGTCACTTGTAGTGACAAACTTGTCTGTACAGTCACATCTGTTCCCCTTTCCTCTTTGGGTTTTCATGCCTATACAGAAATCTTGTGGCCTGGGATTAGAATTTAATTATGTCACCATCAAAACATTGAATGAAAATTGCTAATCCTTAATATGTGCTGGTCCCTTTAGGGCATACATGCACCTATCTAAAATGGTCCTGCTCTAAGGGAGCTATATTCTCATGTGACTTGAGTCATCCTCATGCCTTACTGAATAATCACAATGTTTCTGTGATATTTGAAGAAGGTATCTAGAGCCTTGTTCTTAGAATATATTTATAATGCATTCCTCCTACAAGAGTGGGAAGACTTGACATGCTGATTATACAACAGAAGTCATTATGCAAGTGTTCATTGTTAAATGGACTATTTTTTAACTCAAGTCAAATAAATGTTTAATCCCTTGGTCAGTATCTAAGCATCTATGAATATCTACATATTATACTAAATAATATCTCACATTTAGCATATAATATCTAAAATTTTATAATAAATATTGTACTTAGATCCTCGGGGGCAATATCTTGTTCTAGATCTAAAATATATTTTGTGTGACAGGAGTACGTACCTTGAAGCCTAGAATTCTACATACCAATGAAGCTGAGAAAATATAAATTGCAATAGATGATAGTTATTTCTGTTGAGAAAAATCAGAGTATAGACACAGACACATTTGAGAATGTGATTGAATCTTGCTTGCTTTTAATTACTCCTTTGTAAATAAAAGAGTAAAACTAGTTTTATTTATTGAATCATTCATTTATTATTTCTCTCATTCATTTCATCATTGATTCGACAAGGGATAATATTAAAAAAAAAAATATATATATATATATAATTTCAAAGAGGAAGGGAGAGAGAGATAGAAACATCAATGATGAAAGAGAATCTTTTATTGGCATCTCCTGCATGCCCCCGACTGGGAATCAAGTCCACAACCCAGGCATGTGCCCTAACCAAAATTGAACCATGACCAGGACCTCTTGGTTCATAGATTGATACTTAATCACTGAGCCACATCAGCTGGGCAATAAGGGACAATCCTATCTAATAAAAGAGTAATATGCAAATTAACCATCACTCCATGGCAAAAATGGCGGTGCCCATAGCCACAAGATAGCGGTGCCCAGTCCTCTCAGCCCCGCCAGAGTCCCTAAGTCTCATAGAGGGCTGCCGCTGAGAGCCGGCAGAGTAAACGGCCTAGCGGAATGCTGCCCAGAGGCCCTCCTGACCCTTTATAAAAAACAAAAACAAATTCACTCCCCATAGAGTGATCCCCCACACACAAACCTGTAGCCTGGGGTCTCAGCCTGGGAGGGGGGCACAGCACCATCATGCGATCTCCTCTCAGTGACAGAAGCCTGGGGTCTCAATCACTGAGTCACACCAGCCAGGCAGATATGGAGGAATCTTAAATGTTTCTTTAAAAAAATATATTTTATTGATTTTTTTACAGAGAGGAAGGGAAAGAGATAGAGAGCTAGAAACATCTATGAGAGAGAAACATCGATCAGCTGCCTCCTGCACATTCCCCACTGGGTATGTGCCCCCAACCAAGGTACATGCCCTTGACCGGAATCGAACCTGGGACCCTTGAGTCTGCAGGCCGACACTCCATCCACTGAGCTAAACCAGTTAGAGCTGTCCAATATGTTAAAGAAAAAACCCTATCTAATAAAGAGGGAATATGCAAGGGAGGGCATTTGGGCGTGACCGGGTTGTCAGGGGAGGGCACTTGGGGACAATCGGGCTGGCAGGGGAGCAGTTAGGCATTGATCAGGCTGGCAGGGGAGTGGTTAGGGGCTGATCAGGCTGGCATGCAGAAGTGGTTAGGGGTAATCAGGCAGGCAGGTGAGCAGTTGGGAGCCAGCAGTCCCGGATTGTGAGATGTCCAACTGCCTGTTTAGGCCCTATTCCACAGGGATCAGGCTTACACAGGCAGTCAGACATCCCCCGAGGGGTACCAGATTGGAGAGGGTGCAGGTTGGGCTGAGGGACAACCCCCCCTCCAGTGCACGAATTTTGTGCACCAGGCCTCTAGTATTACTAATGACAACCATATATACGTATACTGGTATATACCTGGTGTGTGTGTGCATATATATATATGTCTGAGGGAGAGAGTTATCTTTCTTTTGGGTGAAACTTTGTATCTTTCAAGTATATGATTTCATTTGCTATGAAGGAGACAAATCTGTTAATGAGCATCTTCTGGAAGATAAATCATTCAGAATTGTACCATTTTTGCTTTTTCTAGAAAGGCCATCTTGCTAAATTTTGTATAAATAAGCTGATAGCATGGTAGATGCAATGTCTGTAATTTATTTTAAAACTAGGAGCCCAGTGCATGAATTCATGCACCTTGAAAGGAACTGTGGGCCACAAGGCTGTGGTAGGCACAGGGGCAGGTCTAAGCCCATCCTCTGTGCCCCTGCCTGGCCTCTCTCCACATTGCTCCTGGTCCCCTGTCTGCCAGCAGCCCCAATCCCGCTAACATCGCTCCCACGCACTGATGGTGCCACCCTGCTCGCACCGCTGAAGGTGTGGAGTAGTTGGGGCCAGTACTGCCAGCGGGTGCCAGGGGCAGCTGCTGGCCCAATCATACCCTCAGGAGCAGGGGGAGGTGGAGAAGCCCTCAGGAGCGATCGGGGCCAGCGCCAGGCGCTGGCAGCGGGTGCGAGCGGCATGCAGGAGCAAATAATTTTCAATAACCACCAGAGGCTTGCCCCAATGACAGCAACCGGCTCCCTGCCTTGGTCTGGTGCCCCTGCTCACCTGCTCCACCATCCTGCTCATCCTGCTTCTGCAGCCAACAGCCGCCATGTTCTGTGCATGCCCCGTGGTGGTCAGCGCACGTCATAGCAGCCAGTGTTTTGATTGTTCAGTTGTTCCAGTAGTTCCGCCATTTGGTCTATTTGCATATTAGCCTTTTATTGTATAGGATACTTTAGTATGTGTGTTAGTGTCAATCTGCATCCTCAGGTCAGTTAGCTGTCCTTATCCATATTCACACCCCAGTGAAGACTCTCATTAATCAGAATGACCACACTCAGAAGCAGCCACTCTCAAGAGAATACTTGGAATACCCTTTAATAATCAGCACAATAAATGTTAGAAAGAGACAACATAACTGAAATTAGTGGTATTTAAAATATGTGGATTGACAATATCTTAGAGAAACTCCCTATCTTTTCATGAACAGAGAGTGTATAGAATCTATCAGACCCTTTATCTTTTGTCCTTGGGAATGTCCCCTGGCCTTGAGGCACAAATGAATCTGTGTTCTGCTGCAGGTGTAGAGAGGCTTATTCCTGCATTTTACTCAGTTGACTCTTTCATGCAAAGTATTTTTGGAACTGCAAAGAGAACAGAAAACTGGGACATTATTGAGATTACATGACTATTTATTCATGCCTGCTAAAATATGTCTAGATGTTTTGCAGACTATGGTCTGAGATTTTCCTTCATGGAAACCTGGCAATAGGTCATGTGGAGAAGCAGCTAATCTGTAATTATCTACTAAGATATGCCAAACAGAACCTAATAGATGGGATGATCAAATTGAGTTAAACCAGTTTATGATAAGTTCTTTTCAGTGTCAGATATGTGACATTCTTTTAACCAACAACATGCTTGCTCAAATTAGTATTTATTAAACACATCATTAATTTAATTTAATAATAGTTCAAACTAAATTTAAATCAACCATATACACAGAGATCTTAGTAATTGAAATGTAGTGATCTCAGTTCATTATTTTTTTTGGTAGGATCAGGTGGAAATCACACTTTGGTGGACATCTGTGAATTTGGCTCTTAAAAGAAATGGTGTGACACAGTGAAGAAAAAGAAAACTGGGTTTTGTGCCTGGCTACCTAAGGTATTATACAAGTTCTATCTCTGAAAATGTGGGTGAAGATAACAATGTCATTGACTTTTGTTTGCTTTTAATTTACTTCTTCAAATAAGAGAGTAAAACTAATCTTATTGATTGGATCATTCATTCACTATTTTTTTCCATTAATTTCATCATTTATTCAATAAAGGACAATATTAATAATGACAAACATTTGTTATTCACCAGATATTTGTTTTAAACACTTCATATTCTTTAACATATTCAGTCATTAAAACAACCTTGTGAATTAGATTCTGAGGCACAGAGGTAGTAAGTAGATTTCCCAATGATTGTGAGCTGACCCAAGCCAGTTTAGATGTACACATCTTTTAGGTTCTTCTTGGTAAGTAATAGTAATGGTAATAAACAAAAAAAATCAAGGTTCTAAAAGTTACTCTCCAAACCCTGCTAACAATGTATAACAAAATCAAGTTGTTAAGGGTTGAGTTATGTTCCCAAAATTTTGTATGTTGAAGTCCCAATCCCTAGTACCTAATAATATGACTCCATTTTGAGATAAGGACATCTAAGAGATTATTTAGTTAAATTAAATTCATTAGGATGGGGCCTAATCCAACTTGACAGGTGTCCTTTTAAGGAGAAAAAGCTTGGACGCAGACAGGTGGAGGAGGAAGATAATGTGAAAATATAGTAGAAGACAGCCATCTACAAGCCAAAGAGAGAAGCCTCAGAAGAAACCAACTCTGCAAATATGTTAATCTCATACTTCTAGCCTCCAGACTTGTAAGAATATAAATTTCTGTTGTTGAAGCCACCTATACGATGATACTTTGTTGTGCCAGCCTCAAAAAACTGATGTACAAATCTCAGATTAAATTTTGGTGCAATATAAGTCACATATTAACTCAACATTTATTCACATGCACTAAAAAATCATTTCACATATTATCTGTTCTGTTGGCGTAAGGGTATCCCAATTCTCTTTCCTTTGACATGTTCTAACTATTACTTTGCAGGAAAAGTTTCCTGAAGCAAATGCCAAAACTGCACAGGAAGAATTCTGTCACACATACAGCCCAAAACTCCAGGGTTTACGGCTGGACACCAGATGGTTGAGGAATGTAGGCTCATGCATCATTCCTAAGTGTGTAGGTTGCCTGGATTTTTATATTTTGATCATCAAGAGTGGGAGTTTTTAAAAATTATTTTATACAACCCAACTATTCTTAATGCATTTAATTTAACCAAAAAGAACCCATTTCTAATATTTATCATGCTAATTAACATATCATTATGTTTAATAATTTTTACAAGTCCTTATATTTACATGCAGTATAGTAGTCAGCAAAGTATTAACTATTATTAACAGATGGGAATAATCAGAATGTTTGTAGCAGCCACCAGGAAAATGTACCTTTTCTGAAAGAAAGCTAGCTGATTTCTAGACTGTGTGTTCATGACAACGTGTTGGCTGGCCATTTCTCAAATGCATTTATTTAAATAGCACCTGAGCATTGGTTTAATTAACTAAAGTAACACATACACTCATGCTATCCCACTGTACAGACTGAAATCTGTCATTTAAAGTAAATGTCAAGAGTCGTGGGCCTAACTTTGCCTAGCTAACAAGAAACAGATTTGGGATTTGAACTCAGGAAGTCAAGTTGAAGAAGTTGTGCAGCAAACCACTGGCACATCAAGCACTTACTATGCGTAATAATTCACAATAGATACAGCAAATTGCTAACATTATTTGAGTTATACATGGAGGCTCATGGAGTACTTTTTCCTGAAAATGAAGATGAGAGACTATCTTGGGTGTAACTAGTGCAGCCCCATAGGATCCCCGCTCAGAAAGGGGCCCCATGATTGAGGTTAAATGCTCTGCATTCGCCATCTTGAAGCCCATAGCAATTTTGTATTTGAAGCTGTGTTTGATAACTGAAGACTGATGGGACAACAGAGCATTTCAGAGGGCCTGATGCTTCTGCTCAGGTGCCATCCTGTTTTCCTGCCACCATCTCTCCTCTCTAGCATTGGTTCTCAGCTTTCCTTGCTCCTGCTCTCATCCAATGGCTGCTGCAGCCCTCACAAGCTGGCAGTGGTCTGGGCACAGGTACTGGGAAGGGTCAGGATTGGGTGTTTACTGAGCTGTGGAACTGGGATATCTGTAAGACTCTGCAGTCGCTCTGAGTGCAACCTCACACCTAAGGAATGCAGCATTAAATAGATCTACCCCTATCAGATATATTAGCCAATAAAATCACCTGGATGGATGGAGAAAGGAGATAGCTTGTGTGTGTGTGTGTGTGTGTGTGTGTGTGTGTGTGTGTGTGTGTGTTTTGCTCAAAGGATCAAACATTTTCATTTTCATTTTGCCCCGAGACCTGAAAATTGTGTAACCAATTCTGTGAAATGGAATAAAATCAGGTCTTCTAAAAGCAAGGTCAATATTCTTTCCGATATCCCAGGCTGCAACATTGCCCAACAAAGAGAGATACAGTTCTACTGTGTATTCATGCCATATTGTCCCATTGGGAAATGAGAAAAAGTAAGGTGGGAGCAGAGCAGGCTGCAAGGGTAATGGTGAAATAGACTATATAGGGCAAGAGATTGGAGGCTACCGGGCAAGAGTGTGAACAGAATTAGTATACTCTGGAAGGTTTAAAAATGTAATGGAAACATAAAATGTTATGAAAGTAAGGGCAGAATAAGTTTTGTTAGAACTTAACTAAATTAAATTGGGAAAGAAAGAGAATCAGGGTTTACAGACTTTTTTTATTACTTTAATATGCCATTATGGAAAAATATTTGATATAAGATTATAAAAAGACACATGTGAGTTTTACTTGGACTTTGAAGGATTCAATGAGAAAAAAAGCAAGACTGGAATTAAGTCATTATCTGAGTCCATAGGAATTATTCTACACTGGGAGTAACAAAAATTAATGGTGGGATGTGGGTCCAATCATTCAACAAACACGAATTATTTCATGCCAACCCTTTAACCAATGGCATTGCCTATGGGAAAAAGACACACAGGTTACTTTGTGACTTTGAGTGGAGCCGCCTCAGAAATAAACAATTAAAGTGATGGAGGCCTTCACCTGACTGGAGAAATCAAGGAGGAAATAGCTAACAGGGCTTGAGGAGGATGAGTTGGCAGGTTATGGAGTAACCAGAGCTTCAAGCAGCCAGGAGCTGCAGGCATCTGGGGATGGGGGTGGAGGGCAGCAAGCACAGGATGGAGAAGCAGATGGAGGCTTTGCAAGGGTTGTTGGGTGCCAAGTGATTAGTTCCTAATAAGTAGCTATATTATTTACCCTTGGTTGATGGAACTTTCATGCTCTCCCTTACATCACTTCTAAGCCAAGCAGCAGGACTTGGCAGTGGGGAAACTTTAGAAGTGTTTTAAGAAAGGGAGTGATGAGATTAGAATTGCTACTGTGTTGAGCTTGGAAGGACGTGAAGTGTTAGAAGACTGGAGAGAGGGGCTACAGCAAGATTTAGCACAGCAGATGGTGTGTCTAACATCTACAGTGACTATCTGCTCAGAGAAGGACTTCGTTTAAGAGATATCTCATCACCAATTACAACTTTACTCCTCAATATAATATTAGTGTCAACTGTCAACAACTTTAGTCTTTAATTATATACACAGTGTATTTTCCTCAGTGGTTTTCGGAGTTGTTCCAAACCCTTGCGATAACTGGTAGATGAGATAGCTATAATCATGGCCAATGAATCCAGGGGCATGGGTCTGAGGTCACACAGTGTGCTGTGGGTCAGAACCCTAGACATCTTGATTTGCTACTTAATATTTCACATTTTGCATATTAGCAATCTGTGCCCTGGGTATTATTCCACATTCTATGTACTCTGTGTCTCTCTTCAAATTCCCAATAGACACATGGGTAAGGAAGTTTTTGGCAATCTCAGCTCTAGTTTTAGTTGTCAAAGTTTAGAGATATGAAAATGCAGTCAAAGGGCCTGAGCTGGAAACCTAACCAAGACCAGATTTTAAATCAAAGTTTGCATTTGTTCTAATGGTACCTGTGGTGAGTTATCCATAGGTGAAAACTGTTTTGTTTTTCTTTTGGCTGAGTGGATAGTTTCTCAGGGTCCAATTTTAACTCAATCCACATTTTACACACTCCTAGTATGTATAAACTCAGAAATAGTACAAGTCTGCAAAGGGAAAAATCATGTTGCCCATAATAGTTCTGTTTGTGAGCAAACCATGGCTGCATGGAAAGAGAATTGAGATTAAACCACAAATGCTTGCTCAGCCTCCAAAATGTCTTCCCCACAACATTGGCTTAAATGCGTTTGGACAAATTAGACATTCTCTATTTTTCCTTCCTTAAGGAGGTTCTTTTCTTTATGTAGTTATCGTCAGACAATGGGCACTGAGCTACAGCACTCCTCACCCGGCCAGTTGTTGGTGTGTATAATGGTGCACCTGCTATTTAAGAAATCCCTGGGACACCAAACTGCTCAGCAAAGCAGATATCCTCAGACAGACGGAGGGCCTGCAGAATCCTCTCACTGAGTTATGCAAGATTTTCTGGTTTATGGTCATAAAGGCGGTGATAGAGCAGCTGTCGCTGAATAAGACTCTGTCAAAATCAGTGCAAAGGATAGTGATGATTACCCACGTACCTGTCACCCATTAGAGTGAGCTTTGTGGTAGTATTTATCTCAAAAATCCTTCTTTTGATAAGATTATAATTTACCTGCCTAAATACTTGTTCCAGACGTCATCTTGATGTTGAAGGTCTAAAACCAGTTAAATGTGCACTCTGGGGTTTCAGAAGGAAAGGCTTGAAAAAAAATGCTGTAATCATAGGGTTAAATTTTCAGTTAACAATGGGATTGTGTTGCTTCCCATAAATGACTGTTCCATTTCTATTTACTCTATTTTGAAAACATAACTGTTTAAACTGGTTCACATGAAGTTGGAGAAGTAACTGGAATAAAAAAGAATATGAAAAGATACACATCTTTTCTATTTCAATAATGACAACATCCTGGGATTTCAAAGATCATTGTGTTGTCTCATGTATGAGTATTGGGAGAGGGAAGCAGATATGAATACACCAAGAGACACATTGCTCAGATGTGAGGCAGGCCAGGCACTGTGGGAACACCATGAGGATAAGGCAGTGTGCTCAATAAATAACTAAAGGCAATGATCATAGAACAAACATTTGAACACCTCTGAGGTAAGAACCACACACAAAGGTAAATGTTTATTTATTGAGGCAAAAAAAAAAAAAATCAAACCCAAAGAACAGGTTTAAGCACCATAGGAAACTGAGTAGAGAACTGAAGACTGAATATTATAGCCTCACAAAGTAGTCATTACCTCTAATAAATGCCATCTAATGGATCTGACTGGTATTTTGTTTTCGTTAACTGAAGCTTCATTTTTGTCTTTAAAAATAGTAATGAAATATGTTGTATCATGAGATAATGAAAAATATCCCTAGAGATAATTTTGGCTATGAGTAGGCCCAAATGATAGGAATAATTTCTCCTTTTAGAGAGTACAACAACATAAAAGGTTTTCCATTTTCAAGTGACTCTAGCTTCAGATTCATGTTTCAGACTCATGACAATTGAAAAGTAAGTTTTATCAAGTAATTTAATAGGTAATATTTTTTTTTTAAAACATTGAGCCCTAGAGACATCTTAAAAGGAACCATTGCTTGAGAATTTATTAGCACTTTAAAAGAAAGAACTGTCTGCAGTTTCGTGACAGTTATTTAGTGCCTATTTATGAGTAAGATCACCCCATTTCTCAAATGGCTCAGTGTAAGTACATAATGGAGAGGGGAAGACACATAAAATGTCCACCTATTTCTAGTATAGCATCTGTATAGAATATATTTTAATTCTTTCAACATTTTTGATTGTTTGTTTCCTAGATATTAAGTCATGTCTTATGAATTCGTGCACCAGTGGGGTCCCTTGGCCTGGTCTGTGATATGAGGTCAAAACTGGCTCTCCGACATCCCCCGAGGGGTCCCAGATTGTGAGAAGGCACAAGCCAGGCTGAGGGACCCCACTGATGGGAAGGGGAGGGATGCAGGAGGTTGGTCAGCCAAGAAAGGACCATGGGAGGGCTACAGGGTGTGTCCGGCCCATCTTGCTCAGTCCCGATTGGCTGGACCCCCACAGCAAGCTAACCTACCAATTGAAGCATCTGCACCCTGGTGGTCAGTGCATGACATAGCAATCAGTTGAGCAGCTTTAGCATATCATTAACATATTACGCTTTAATTGGTTGAACGACAACTGACCGGACACTTAGCATATTAGGCTTTTATTATATAGGACTAGAGGCCAGTTGCAGGATGATTCCTGCAAGAATAGGATTTCCTGTGGCCGAGGCAGGCTTCACTCCCATCTCCGCTGCTTTGTTTCCCTCTTGCCTCCGCTGCCTCGCTCCCTTCTCCGCAGCTTTGCTCCCTTCTGCAGTGCTTGGCTTCCTTCTATGCTGTCTTCAGTCTTTGCTCCGCACCTGCATATGCAAATTAACTGCTATCTTTGTTGGGTTAATTTGCATACTCACTCTGATTGGCTGGTGGGCATAGTGGAGGGACAGTCAATTTGCATGTTTCTCTTTTATTAGTGTAGATGTTCCTCTTTTGATAGGTACTCAATAAATATTTATATATGGACTAGTTGAAGGATATGAGTCAAGAAAAGGGGAAGTTCATAGTGGAACAATAGTAAGTGCAAATGCAGGGCTATAGCCCTGCCTCCCCGCATCATGGAACATATAGGAAGGAAAGAAAGGACTTCAGAAGAAAGTCATTTCCTTCAAGGCCAGGTATGTCACAGTGAGCAACTTGTGTCCTGCTGGTCACTGGAAATTCATTTCACAATCCATTTTCTGCAATTCAGGAATACAAAGACATTAAAAATATATGGCAAGTTTGTTTAGTGGTAAAATCTGATCTGATTTCACTGTTTCTTTAGATTTTTAAGTTTATTTCATCTCCTATAAATTTTTTAAGATTTTCAGTAGAAATGTTAATGTCTGATTACCAGATGCTGTACCAGTCCCCATATGGGGGTGGTATTAAAATACACTATGAATGAATCTTATTGAATTTCCAAAATATGAAAAATTTGAATTTATGAACTCATCTTAACCCAAGGGTTTTAGATAAGGGATTATGGACATTTGGAAATTCACAAAGGGGCCAAGACATTAAGTAGACTTGCAGAGTTGTTTAAATGACTTGCTCACATCAAGAAACTCTTCAGTTGTAAGCCTGAGGCTTGAATCTAAGTCTTTCTGACTTTAACCTTGTGATTCTTCCATCTCTTCGAAGAATTATACTAGCAAAATAGAAGTCAACAAATCTATGGTTATATGTTTAGTATTTGTTAGGCATTGCTCTAAGTAAATTTATTAATTTAATCCTTTAGATAATCTTATGATGCAGGCACTATATTTATCCCAATTTTACAGATGAGCAGGGAAATTAAGCAAGGCCACAAATAAGTGTCAGAACTGGAATTGTGAACCCAGGTAGTCTGTCTCCATACCAGTGTCCATAACCACTCTGAAGACAAGAATATAACATTGAGTATAAGAGAAGAGAATGTAAAGCTCCTTGAAAAAATAAAAGGAGACAGAGAAAAACACACACATATATAGACAAAAAAGAATGAGAAATGGGAGACAATTCTTGTTTAAATACAAAGCTGATAAAATCTCAACTGAATCCCTTAAAAAGAAAGGCTTAGTGGTTACAGCCTAGTGAAAGCTACTTGGATTAGATACCTATAACTTTGAAAAGCTTGAAGTTATCTGTTTTGCATGATTGGTTTATCCTTTATGAAAGGCATGAATTATTCTCATTCCCTTATTTTAGAAACCTCTGAAATATTATTCTGAAAGTAGTGAACCATAAAAACACTATATACTAGTAGGTATAGGTAAGTGAAGCAAGTTATTTATGAAAATGTCTGTCATAGTCTAGATTCTCCAGAAAACAGAACCTGAGCTGGGTTTGAATTCCAACTTCCTCTACTTAGTAGCTCTTCATCTTGGACAGGCTTCTTAATTCTCATGAACCTCAATTATTGAATAATTATTTTTATCATGTATCTACTTTCTAGAGTTGCAGACATAATGAGTGTGGTAATACATATGAAGTTGATAGCCCTCAACAAATGGTTGTTAGCACAAAGTTGTTGATAGTTCCAAATTTATGTATTTAGATACTTCAAAAGCAAACCTCATAACTCATGTCTTTGGCAGTTTTCAAGCTTTGGATTCCATTCCCTCCTTTTTACAAAAAAAAAAAAAAAAAAAAAAAAAAAAAGAAAAGAAAAGAAAAAGAGGAAAACATTGCTGCAAAACAGGAAATGATCAGTTTCACAACCTTGTGGATGCTTTCTAATTTACCATTCCTACTTGAGCTGAGAATGTGTAACCTGGTGAAAGAGCAAGCAAAACAATTTATTTCCTATTCGAACAATGGTATTTTATGTCCCACCTTCACCTCTCCTGAAAAATACTTTAAAATATATTACAAAGAGCCCAAAGTTTACAGAACATGTCTGTGAACTCGAGAAATCCATAACTCTTCAAAGCAAATCTTTGTCCCTCCACCTGCTACCAATATTTTTCTTCTTCCTCAGTGAACTTCTGAGTTTACTCTGGATGAGAGTTATACGAAAATGTTAAATTATTATTTTGCAACAGAGCGCTCACCTCTTTTTTCCATCCTCCTCAGGCATATTCTGAACACCACTCAATGGATTCCCCCTGCACCCGGGATGAAATCTGAACTTTTGTACCTCGGTTTCAAAGCTGTCCATTTGGTCAACCTCTAATCACACCAGAAGAGCTGATACCTAGGAGGTGTTCTGTAAATAGTTGGTATTTGACTTACAGTCTTCCTCTTGTGAATACCTCCCTTGCTGTACACACCAGTCGTATGAAACTCCTTTCTGGCACTGAACTTCCAAAACACGCTCATGAGTCCAAGTCTTAGCACATGCTGTGAACTTTGCCTCCTCTCCTATCTGCTCCCCATCCCACATTTGCCTCTTGTGCCCTCAGGACTCAGTTTAAACATTATTTCAAGGAAGCGCTCCTTGATTCCTGGTCTAGATTAGATGTCCCTTCTATAAATTCTATATAGAATTCCCCTCATTCCCACTATTGCCTTTTACATCAATCACTGGTTAATTCTCTACCTTTCTGCCAGGCAGCAAATCCTTGCACAGAGATATATTAACTATATATTTATTTATTTTAGTATTTTAGTGCTTTGGACATCTGGCCCTTGGGGACACTGGAGGAACACATCCCTCCCAGGGTTTGTCAATTCCTAGAGATAGTAAAAAAACTCCACGGTGAGCATACATTTTAAATGAACACCCACCAATCCAGGGTCAGCACTCCAGCCACTTCTTCTATCATATCCTCACACTTAGGGCCACTATTGCCCTGCCCTCATCACCTCACAGGAAAATACTAGATATCTAGGATCTGCCCTGTGCCCCAGAGGCCACTGAAATATTCACACTAAGCAACTCTAAACCTACTTATTCTGCCTCACCTGGTCCTTCCCACAAAGGCTCTTGGCCTTGTTTTCTCCCCACCCTCTCTGCCTTCTGTCTGACCTCAACGCTTCCTCAGTGGCCCTCCATGGCATACATAGTATGCCCCCTTTTCTTGGGAATCTGTAAGTGTAGCTAACTATCTTTTCAATGGCAATCATCTCCTGGTCTATTGGCCTTGCCATGCCTACACAATAATTAATCTTATATTTTAAAGTAATAGAGACTAAACCACTTTTGAATTTCTACTATGGTACCTAGAATGTAGTAACTTGATAGTTGATAGATAGATAGGTAGGTAGATAGATAGATAGATAGATAGATAGATAGATAGATGATAGATAATAGAGAGACAGAAAGATAAATAGATATAGAGATATGTCAGTGAAATATGAATATTGATGCATATTTGTCCCTACATTTGTTATTGGAATCTGTTTTTCCTCTGCTTCATTTCTGTTAGTTATTAAAGAATAGTGCACAGGAGATCTTATTTGGCAGAAAATTTAAGTTTTTGCATTTTCTTCTAAATTGTGGACTCCCAGTATTGTATTTTGCTAGATAAAAACTTCATTCTTTAGTTTAAAACTTATTTTTCTATTTCTTAGTTTAATTGCTCTTAAGAGCTTCAATCTTTTGACAAAACATTTGGCTGTGATTAGAATGTATTTCATGCTGACACATCTTTTGAAATACGGTTCATTATGATTGTAACTAAATATAATTAAAAAATAACTTCAACTGTCTTGTGATCTGACAAAGTTGTGGGTGATTTTTATGTAACAATATTTTGGGAGATGAAAAGAAGCAAGGAAGGTCTATTTTGGACTTTGGGATTGGCAGCGCTCATGTCTCTGCTGGTCACACCTGCCATATGTTGGCTTTTTTTTTTTTTTCCTCCAACTGTTTTCTTTCCTTAGAGTGACTTAGAGGCAGGAGACATCCCTTTCACTTCGGGACCCCAGGAATGCTTGTGCTTGCATATCAAGTAGTTGGCTTTCTCCTGAAGCGTCTCAATGCTGTGATTTGGCCTCAGTGTGTTTTCTTGAGGTAGTTGAAATATTCATCATTCAAGCCACCTTTCCAGGTGCCAAAAAGCAAGTCTCTCTGTTCTTGAGAAAGGTTAACATGAGTGAAGAGAAAACTCTCCGTTGCTTTGGAAAGCAAAACAAAAGTCTTAAACTATATTGTAGGCAAAGTACAAACTCTCCAGCCTATACCCACTAGAATGAACTTCATTTCTACAGGGGTCAAATGCAAATAAGAGGTAAATGTTACAAAAGGTAGTGAGAAGTACAGATAAAGGAGTAATATTGAAAATACTCTTTTTTATTTTTTGAGCCCAAACATGGACAATGACCAAATTTTTCCCAAAGCTAAAAATTGAAGCTTTAGTTACAGACTAAGATATTTTCTGTGTTCATTTGAATATTTTCCTTTGATCCTCTCCAATTAAATATAACACTTAATTTTGCATTCTTCTGGCTTTTCTTTGGACTCTTTCTGTTTGATACTTATTAATGAAAATGAAGCAGTAAGTACTATATGGGAAAGAAATCTTTCTGTCTTCATGCCCATGTCCCTAAAGGTTGTCACAATGTCTGGCACATAGTGACCAAAAATATTTTTAATACAAAAATATTTGTTGAATTGAGTGAACTCTCAGACCACCATCTACCTGCTATCTATGGTTGTATTCTTCTTGTCAGTGACTTGCTCTTGTCTTCAGTCACACATCCCTGTACTACTAGGATGGCTCATCCACATCTTACTTTTTAAAAATATATTTGTATTGATTTCAGAGAGGAAGAGAGAGGGAGAGAGAGAGGAAACATCAATGATGAGAGAGACTCATTGATCAGCTGCCTCCTGCATACCCTATATTGGGGATCGAGCCCACAATACAGGCATGTGCCCTTGACCAGAATCGAACCTAGAACCCTTCAGTCCACAGGCTGATGCTCTATCCCAGTGGTCGGCAAACTCATTAGTCAACGGAGCCAAGTATCAACAGTACAACAATTGAAATTTCTTTTGAGAGCCAAATTTTTTAAACTTAAACTATATAGGTAGGTGCATTGTTATTAACTTAATTAGGGTACTCCTAAGCTGGCCTTTGCTAAAAACTCAAGGGGCTAAAGAGCCGCATGTGGCTTGCAAGCCGCAGTTTGCCGACCACTGCTCTATCCACTGAGCAAAACTGGCTAGGGCTCCACATCTTATTTTAAAAAGTAGAAAAGTCTTCCTCTACTTTTCTACTTTTTAAAATTGCGATATTCTTAGGGCTAGTGGGTAAGGTCAAAGAGATCTACTTATCATTGTTTCTCTCTGAGAGACATTGGTTCTTTCCTTTTAATCCTAATACTGGTGAACTACCTCCTTTTAAATTTCAGTGACCAGAGTTGGTTCAAAATCATGTTCCCACCCTGGATAGTGTGGCTCAGTTTGTTTGAGCATAATCCCATCCACTGAAAGGGTGTGGGTTCAATTCCCTGTCAGGGAACATAACTGGGTTATGGTTTAGTCACTGGTTGGAGTGGACATGTATGAGACAAACAATGATCTTTCTGTCTTACATCTCTCTCTCTCTCTCTCTCTCTCTCTCTCTCTCTCTCTCTCTCTCTCTCTCTCTCTCCCTCTCTCTTACAAAATTATGTTACCCCTCTCTACATCAGTGTTGACACTGCTGTAAGACACCAGCCTTATATGATCTTTTGTTTTACAATGTTTCACACGCAAACCCAAGTTTTCACATGATTTATAATGTTATTTATTTAAAAAGGAAACAGATTTTCAAATGCTTAGATAATTTTAATGTATTAGCAATTTGCAGAAACTGTGGTTGGGCGGTATAACTTTGTGTAGAAATAAAAATTGCAGACATTGGAAACCATTATGAAACTGCCAGATTATGTTTTACTAAAAATATTAAGTCTGTCCAAGGCATCGTCCCAAATTATGTTCTGCCTTGTAAAGATAACATTCATTTCATAAACAGATTATGGAGACTTTATAATATGCCAGGCGTTTTGTTAGAAGCCAGAATACAATGATAGATGGTCAATCCCTTCCCTCACATAGCTTTTATTCTAGTAAGGGAAGTAGTCTTGAAAGGATATGTTCAATATAGTGAAGGAAGCTTTTATGTCATCTATTTGGACTGTGTTGTGGAAATGCAGAAATAGAAAAATGAATCAAACTGGCAGAAGAAGATGGGAGAAGCCTGGGAGGACAGCATGACTAGGAGTAATCCAGGTGAAGAATGGGGATGGGCGGGGGGTGGGGGGGAGATAAAAGCAAATGGAAAACATGAGCAAAGCCCAAGAGGAATAAAACTCCATAGTGAGGGCAAAAATAGGAAGTGTTTGGTATGGCTGGAGTGGGTAGACCAAGGAATGGAGGGGCATGAGGAAAGGCTAAAGGGAAATGTGGAAGACAGCTCATCACAGATGACTTTGCATTTGAGGATAAGCAATATAGGTAGGCATGATCTTGAAAGATATGGCTGACATTTTATAAATACAGAGAGCAATGGAGGGTAAAGCTAGAAAGGTAGGCAAAGACCATATCATGGGCATTTTTTAATGCTATAAATCTTGAAGGTTTAAAGTGAACAAACATGGTAAGTTTTGCATTTTAGACAGAGGACACCTGGCCACATTGTAGAGGATAGACTGGAGGAAAAGAAAAGTAGAAACAGGAATACTACACAGAAGACTATTTTAAGAGTTCATGTAAATTATAATTTGATTAGACCTAAATAATTACCATATGGTAGAGCTTTTTTAAATATAACATTACTTGTTATATGAAAGTGTTCATCCTGTTTATTTTTTACTGGGAAGGTATAAATGTGCATTAGTTTTCAATAATTCACATTATTTTGTGCTCTGCCAATAAAATAGGTAATTAATTATTCCCTATGCCTCTGTTCCAATATGTCTTATCCCCTGACCCTTCCAAAAATTCTGCAATAAAATATTTGTTTTCCACTAAATAAAATTTCAGATTATGAAGTTCATGTGCATTTGGAGGATATTTTTGGATAAAACATTATTTAGAGTGGCACAGTTTATATTGATTATGTTAAACCATATCTCCAATCTGTAATTCCGTAGTATATTTTGGAATCCAACCAGTTTCCTGGTGTTCTAGAGTTTGCAATGTAATCCATTATTCAAGTTTAAAAATGGTCTTTCTCTCACATCCTCTCTTTATTTTTATTTTTTCAATTAAGAACACTACAGATAGTATCAAAAATGAACAATCCATTTTGTTATAAATCAACCAAACTTATATATCAAATTTTAAATTGATATTTTGTTTCTACAGATTCTGAGATTTAGAAACAGATACCAGGAAAACCAAGGGATTCATAATTTAAGTTTTGTCCTTGAGATAATTTCTTCAGTCTTTCATACTGTACAGGACAGAATCAAAATTTTCTGAAATAGCACTGTTTTAAAGCAGTACCTTTCCTTTCTCTATAGTTTATGGCCTCTGCATTGGGGAATTTTGTACACTCATTCTGGAGACTAACTTATTATCCAGTTCAAAAACTCAAAAATTGTGTATATATAACACCATACCTGTCAATCAACAATACTTAGTAGGCTTCAATGTCATTTCTTAAGGAAAAAAAAAATCATCCTGTGTGTCTGCCTCTAAATTTTCTGAGAAGGTCTTGTGTAATTTATAGTAAGCCAGGAAAATAAAGAATTATTTTTGAAAATATCCCACTGACCTACTTGGAGTAAAGGTACCTAAAAATTGGACAAAATTTTTATCAGCCAGATTATGTTCACAATTGAAACCATGGAGCTCTTGTAAACAACCTAAACAGCTGAAGAATATATACTCTCAAGATTTTCCAAGGTAAGTCATTGCAATTATAACTAGAAAAAAAATGTATAAAACGTCTGTATTTAAAAGTTGGCCTTCATTTTTAACTCTGTTGTAGTAGCCAAATTATTTTTAATATGAGAAGCAACCATTATTGTTTATTTCTTATAGGAATGCCCCAACTTTCCCAAAAGATGGTGCACAATTTTATCATGGTGTAGAAACCAAGAGCCAATTGTGGAAAGTGAAAGGAAATCTAGTATTCTAGAGAACCAGCTCCACAAGCATGTATACTGAGTAAAGAAAATGAACTCTGTTGTTTATATTTTCCTTGTTCATGATGGGAATTCCTTACATCCAAAGGAGTTGCTTAAAAATATTCCCAAGGGAAACTCTTGCAGTAAGTCACAAATAAATTTCTATGATGTTTAATTTGTAATGTATGTTTTGTTCTGCCCGTGTAGCTGACAAACAAGGCATGATCATGAGATTGAAGCCTCATTTGACTTGTGATTCCCACTCTATACTAAGAGATACTGGTAATGCCATTTTGCTTCTTGTGAGAGAAGATGTCATGGAATCGACACCAGGTCATGGATGCTTTCACAGATCCCAGAGCTCTGTTCTACTTTTTGGGAAAACCATTCCAAGTCATAGATCATAGCAAATACTATCAAGTGAATACATAAATGAATGAATGGGCATTTGCTATATTTACAAATTCAAAAGTCATTATTGGAATTTTTTCTCAACAACAGTACATATTAAAATTCTTTTCTATGAACTATGGGCATTCCAGAACATTTACGACAGTTACCATTGCCCCCTTCCTCAAATCTCCATCTCCCCTAAGTCAGCATTTGCCCGCTCAGCCCAATGCTACTTTTCTGCATGGAGCATAGAACAAGAAGAGCACCAAAACAGGTGCTCAGTCCCTGCTGAGATTCCCCAGGGTGGAGTAGTGAATAAGAAAGATGTGAGGCTTATTACTAGTACCTCTTCACTGATCTTAGTAAGAATACTAAATCACACAATTAGTGAATCATTCACCTCTAATTTAACTGTCTTGCTTTTTAATAATGGAGAGAATGGGAATTGAATTCTTCCAGGAACTCGGGGAGGAGGTTGGGAAATGATCATGAAACAGAAGTAATAAATCTATCTTTGAGACACAAGACCTCAAAATTTTTTACAAGACAGGATAAGAGCCAACCATCACTGTGTGAAGGTCATTGATAGACTGTTTTTACCCATAATCCTGTGGACATAATTTGAGAATCCACTTGATTAAGGTCTTCTTCTCAGTCCACTCATAACTTGAACACCTTATATGTGACTAGGCACTGTAGGAGGTAAATAAACACCTTGCAAAAGTACTGTCACAACCTTTAAGAAAAAGACTCATAACCACAGTAAAATTAACAGAAATACCATATATTTAAAGTGCAAACTGTACAGTACTCACAGTATGTGCAAAAGGCAATTGGAAGAGTAGAGTGGTGACTGCAAGTCTAAGGAAGTGGAAGAGCTGGGATTATAAATCTCTTTTTTTAAAATATATTTTATTGATTTTTTACAGAGAGGAAGGGAGAGGGATAGAGAGCTAGAAACATCGATGAGAGAGAAACATCGACCAGCTGCCTCCTGCATACCCCCTACTGGGGATGTGCACGCAACCAATGTACATGCCATTGACCGGAATCGAACCTGGGACCTTTCAGTCTGCAGACCGACGTTCTATCCACTGAGCCAAACCGGTTTCGGCTAAATATCTTGATTTAGATTTAGATGGGCTGGGAACCAGTGCAACAGATTTCCAAAAGTATATTGCTTTTGAAAAATTATCTAAGAAATGTTCTCTCTCTCTTCCTCTCTCTCTCTCACATAATCTATCTATCTGTATATATTTATATAGCTACTATCAGAATTTAGTAATATTCAAAGTCTAGTGATAGAAAGAAAAGAGTTTATGAAGGAAATCCTATATAATAAAGAGGTAATATGCAAATTGACTGTCACTCCAACACACAAGATGGCCACCCCCATGTGGACACAAGATGGCTGCCACAAGATGGCCAGCAGGGGAGGGCAGTTGTGGGCAACCAGGCCAGCAGGGGAGGGCAGTTGGGAGGGACCAGGCCTGCAAGGGAGAGCAGTTGGGGGTGATCAGGCCTGCAGGGGAGGGCAGTTAGGGGTGACCGGGCTGGCAGAGGAGAGCAGTTGGGGGCAACCAGGTCTGCAGGGAAGGGCAGTTGGGGGTGACCAGGCCAACAGGGGAGGGCAGTTGTGGGGGACCAGGCTGGCAGGGGAAGGCAGTTGGGGGCGATTGGGCCTGCAGGGGAGTGGTTAGGGGGTTATCAGGCTGGCAGGCAGAAGCAGTTTGGGGCAATCAGGCAGGCAGGCAGGCAAATGGTTGGGAGCCAGCAGTCCTGGATTGTGAGAGGGATGTCCGACTTCCCGTTTAGGCCTGATCCCGGGCAGTCGGACATCCCTTGAGGGGTCCCAGATTGGAGAGGGTGCAGGCTTGGCTGAAGGACACACACACACACACACACACACACACACACACACCCTGTGCAAGAATTTCATGCACCAGGCCTCTAGTAAAGTATAAAGCCAACAGCCCTTGAGGTATCCCTGGGGCAAATACTTATAATCTTGTTACTTTTAAGTGCAGAGTCACTCACTCCTGAGATTCGGCACCCTGGACTCATTTCCAGCTACTGTTACAAAAGCTTAGGAAAGAGTTGGGTGAAAATAAAAGCCTCTATGAGGTGCATGAGTTCTTGTGAGAGCCAGATGGTAAAACCAATAGAAAATAAACTAAAATATGAATCCCACTATATTGAAAGGCATGTACACTTGGGCTCTATTCTAAGAAGTATCCCATGAGAACACCCTGGGTGAAATCACATCTCATTAAATAATGACCAGACACAAAAATTTCTACAGATTAGTTTAGCAAGATTATTAGAATAGATGAAGTTGTTAAATTTGTCAAATGAAAAGCAACTTATTAATGAGGAATTTCATGTTTATGCTTTAAAACTTCCCATTTTACCATTAACACATAAAAGAAAATTGATTTGCAGGCTTTGTACTATAGGCTCATTAAGAAGAATTCCATGTGCTATAGAAAGAATGTTAATGCCCCTTAATTTATTCCACCAAATCAATGCCAGGATAAAAGTTTCAGAGCAATATGATTATATAGCCCTCAGGAGCAGAAAAAAAAGTAATTTCAGGCAGATTTAGCCATGCAGTGTGCTCTTTGGCAGACCTGTTGGCACGCCCAAATGGAAACTTGAGGGTCCAGAGAGTAGAGGCTGAGTTGCTCCTTCAGTGAGTCAGAGAAATATGCTCTCTGGCTCAAACCTCAGGAGTGCAACCTTGACCTGGAATGAAGTCCTTCTCATGGAATTCCAACTTGTTGGTAACTTTGGCTGTGTCGGGACTTGGGGAAGAAAAAAAGCTCACTCTGTGGTCAAATGATCCAGTGAGGAATCCCAGCTCCTCCCAAGTAAGACATTGATCATAGAGACAGGTTACCCCTCCCTGCTGCCCGTGTTTCTTTGTTTCTCATCATTTTTTGGTTGGGAATAAATATATATATATATATATATATATATATATATATATATATATATATATTCAGATGCTTGAATGTAGTAACTTGACATTAAGTATCTAAATCTGTGTGTGTGTGTGTGTGTGTGTGTGTGTGTGTGTGTGTGTGTGTGTATGTATGTGGTTATAATATTAAAAGCCATCATAAAAGTCAGTTTATGGCGAATTATCCTTTAGATTCATTTGGCCATTTTCCAATGGAGATAAATAAATGCTAATTCAACCTCTGGCCTTACTTTGTGCTTCACTGTCACTTTGTGAGTTGTGAGCATTCTGTCCAGAGTCACTTATTCTCTGTGGGCCCTGATGATGACTACAACCTTATGAGTATCCTCCTTTGCTATTGCTGGGTGTGTTGGTTCATTTATGTATCAGCGTGGCTGGGCCACAGAACCTAGACATTTGGTCATGGTGTAGATGTCACTGTGAAGGTATTTTTTTGGGTGAGATTAGTGTTTCAATCAGTAGACTTGGAGTAAAGCAGATTACCCTCCATAGTATGGGTGGACTTCATCCAATCAATGGGAGGCCTTAAGAAAAAGATTGCCTTTGCTTGAGGAAGAGGGCATCTGTCTACAGACCGCCTCTGGATGTGAGCTGCAGTGACACTTCCTGGCAGTCCAGCCTGGTGGCTCCCCATGCACATTTTGGATTTACCAACATCAACAATTGGATGAGACAGTTTCTTAAAATAATCTCTCTGTCTCTGCCTTTCTCTCTCTCTCCACACACTCACACACCACACACACACACACACACACACACGCACACGCATGCGTGTGCGCATTCTATTTGGTTCTGTTTCTATTGAGAACCTTGACTAATACATTGGGGGAGGATAGATGTGTGTGTGTGTGTGTGTGTGTGTGTGTGTGTGTGTGTGTGCCTGCATCTGCATGCCTGAGGTTTTCTTCTTGTCTCTAGACAGTCTGGGTACAGCAATTTTCAGACTACAGCAGTCCTACCTTATCTGTAGGTTTGCTTGTCATTTTTTCAGTTACCCTCCATCAAATATGGTTCAAAAATATTAAATAAAAAATTCCAGAAATAAATAATTTATAATTTTTAAATTGTATGCCATTCTGAGTAGTATGATGAAATCTCCCACCCTCTTTCTTGCTCAGTCCTGCCTGGGACATGAATCATCCCTTTGTTCAGTGTATCCACACTGTATAAGCTATCCACACTGCCCATTAGGCTATCAGATTGTAATCATATCACAGTCCTTGTGTTCAAGTAGGCCTTATTTTATTTAATAATGTCCCCAAAGTGCAAGGGTGTGTTGCTGGCAATTTGGATATGCCAATGAGAAGCTGTAAAGTGCTTCCCTCAAGTGAAAATGGGAAGGTTCTTGACTTAATAAGAAAAAAAAAAAGATTGTATGCTGAGTTTGCTAAGATCTAAGGAGAGAACAAATCTTTTATCCATGAAATTGTGAATAAGGAAAAATAAATTTGTGCTAGTTTTGCTGTTACACTTCAAATTGCAAAAGTTATGGCCACAGTGTGTGGGAAGTGCTTAGTGAAGATAAAAAAGTCATTGAATTTGTGGGTGGAAGACATGAACAAAAATCGTGTTCCATTTGTTGCCAATGCGTCACACCCAAAAGAATGAGCCTATATGAAGACTTCAGCAAGGGAACACCTGAAACAAGTAACATCAAGCCATTTACTGCAAATAGGAGATGGTTACACAAATTTAAGGATAGGTTTGGACTGAATAATATAATGATTACTGAAGAGGCCATGTTTCCAGATTAAGAAGCTGCTGCCACATTTCTAGCAGAGTGGAGTAAGTTGATTAGAGTTTGGTACTATCTGAGGTTTCAGGGTTTCAGGCATCCACTGTGGGACTTGGAATGTATCCCGCACAAATAAGTGGAGGGAACTGTATAGTGATCATCTCAACCACATGGAAGAAGGATAAAAAGTGATTTCTTGGGCTGCACAACCAAATATTCTGCTCCAGTAGTTCTGAGATGGAGCCTCGAGAGCCCAGCCTTTGCTACCAAACACCCTTATTGCTTCAAGGTGCTTATTCCGTGTATTTGAGTTAGAAACAATAGCCATGGGTGTGTCGCTTTTCAATACAAGTGCTATGATTTGAATGTTCATGCCCTCTTTCCCCAATCGGTGTGTTGAAACCTAATCTCCAAGGTGATGTATTAGGAGGTGGGGCCTTTGGGAAGTAATTAAGTATTGAAGGTGAAACTGTCCTTCATGAATGAGATTAGTGTTTTATATAAGAGACCCCACTGAGACCCCCTAACCTCTCCCATCACATGAGAACCCAGAAGAGAGCTTTCAACAAAACGTAACCATTCTGGTATGCTGAACTATAAGAACTAAATTTCTGTTGTTTATAAGCAATCTGGTCTGTGGTATTGTGTTATAGTGCCCAGATGGACCAACATTCAGCATAGGAGATTATCCATTACTGGAGTAAGACACTGGAACAATAAAGGATTCCCTGAAGTTTGAGGGTAGTGATGGGAGAATAGTATGAATCTTTTTTTCTCTTTTAGATTCGTATTCATACTTCCAGGGCAAGAAGAAGCTACTTGAGGATAACATAAATAAGATTATGAACTCCTTGACACTTGTAGAAACAAATGGAAAATAATTTAATTTGCACAAATTGTTTATATCATCCAGGATAATTTCTCCCATGATTTCATAATTCTTTGTAAATCATCCAGGACAGTTGACCACACAGATTCAGCCTGAACACTCCTCATAGAGAGATACTGAGTCCCCTACAGCAGTGTGTTCCTGTTATGTATTTCTTCTGGAATCATTTACTCCCTAACTTGCCAAATATCTATCAAGCATGGACAATATCTCAGGAATTGAGAATACATGAGGACATAAGAATAAAACAGTTCTCATTCTACGGGGCTCATCACTAACTTAAGATATAAAGCACTTTACACAGACATATATACATCACAATAGAATTTTTGCAATCAAATATTTAAATGTACTGATTATTGTAAATTGTGAACCTATTTGATTAAGCAGTAAAATATCTACTAGCATGGATTTCTAGATAAGGCAAACAGACCTGGTTTACTAAATGAGAAGTTAGATGAGTGACTTGCTTCTCTGAACTAGAAAATGGGGATAATCATAGTCTCTACCTGGCAGGGAGAGGATGAAGATTACCGAGACAATGCCTTCAAAGCACTCATATGATCTCTGGAATATATTGAGCACTTCATAAATAACAATTAAAACTTCATGAGCAAATTGAAACTTTCAAGTGTTATGAGAAGGCAGGAAATTAACATTTACTGGGAGTTTGCTACATTTCATGCATTGTGTGCAAGGTCTTTTATATTAATAATACAATTAAAATGAAGGTACAGTATATGCCTCCCTCTAAAAGACTTTGTAAAAATAATCAGACTTTTTTTTCTAGATTGAGACTGGAGTATAATTCATTAGGCTTCCTAACAGATTTTTATATACATACTGAAACACACTGAAGGTTTTTTAACCTACCACAATTATTTTTATCATACAGAATAAAATGGTGATGTCCTTAAATCCACTTTTACAGCATTGATTTCCTGCATGTCAGTGTAGCAATGAACTAAGAACTGTTCCCAGGCTGTGGTGAAGTATTTCGAGTTGTCTTTCCAGACACAGGGAAGCTGTCCTAAACCATCTGCCCCTCCAGGCACTACTTGTAGCCAAAATATCACAATTTCATGTGCACAGTGCAAGTGGAGTATGGACCTATGGAACTGACTAATGCTAACTGGGCTAAAAAATTTCAACCTACACTTTCAGCATTAGAGCAACCATCTGCTTGTTAATTTTGATTCTCAGCCAGAAACACTATACTCTACCTAATAAATTTTATTTAGAGCCTATCTGATTCAAAGCAAGAATCATCGTCCTGTTTGCTTTTTGGTTAGTTGATTCATAGCCCAAGGAAAATCCCTGATACTATGTACTATTATATCACTCTTAATTGTACATTCATTTATGTAGTAATCTAATCATTCAAATATCTATGCAATAAATAATAACAGTCACTGACTAGATCAAAAGCTGTGTGTTATGTGATACTAAAACGTGGGAGACCCTCCTCAGATAGAAGATAACTCATGTTGCATAAACAACAAAGAAACATTTGATACCCATTTGTATGTGGATGAGATTCTATTTTCTCAAAAGGCAGAAAGAAATCAAATTTAAGTAGCTCAAAATCAGAGTTCTCATGTCTTTTGTCTCTCCCTTTCCTTCCATGCATGAGATCTACTATCAGTTGTTCAACCCCTAAAGTTAGAAGAAAACATCAGAGCATATTTTGACTCCTCATTCACTTGTTCATTCAACAAATAATTATAGAGTCTTTTCTGTGGTCAGGCACTCTGCTAGGCACAGACTATACAGCAGTAAAGAAAGGTAACATAGTTACTTGACTTTTATAGTTAACATCCTAGAAGGATGAGTAAAAAATAAACAAGGGGATAAGTAAACACATATTAAGTACTTGATAAGTATTCTGGAGAAAATAAAATGCCATGACAGAGAAGAGCTACCCTATACTAGCTAGACAGGTCGGGGAAGGTCTCTCTCAGAAGGCGACATTTAAAATAAGAATTCAAAATAGAAAGAAGCAGGCATTGTGATGAAGACTGAGAGAGCTTTACAGGGGGTGGATGAAAGGTACCTGCATGTAGGGGAGTGGAGAGGAGGGGCAGGAAATGGACACAAGACACATCAAAATGAAGAGTATGCGTGAAGTTTGAATGGAAAATGAATGATCTCTGAACTTTATTGCTATTTATCATTCTTTCAACATATTCACATTTTTTGTGTGATTGTGTAATCTATCACAAAAGACTTCTAATAAGTAAGGATATTTGTGCTAATTATAAAAATACACTGGCTTTTTGTATAGGTGATATTGGGGCTTTAAGACTCAGGTCCGTGTCGTTGGTCCCATTAGAGATTTCCTTTCCTTGGTGACTCCCTGATGCAAGCAGGACTGCATGATACATCTTTAGGGTGCATCCTCAGCTTAGAGTTTGCTCCACAATTCTTTATTGAAACGTTATTCTTGGCTTCACTTCAGAAAAAAAAATTCCTATTTTTGCTCCAAGGCCACAGACAATGTTCTCATAAGGTCAGAGCCAGTGTAAATGGAACTCTACCCTGAAGTAACAAAACACAGAGTTTAAATTTGTTTGTATTTCAGACCTCCCACAACTGACTTTCACCTAAAGCCATCCATGCTCTTTATTAGCCAACAAACACCTCTCAGAGTGGATAACCCCCTTGAGAGTACATCTTAGCTGGAGGTACCTATCTCTTCCTACTTGCTCACGGCCTGTTTGCTAATACTGCAGTTTTGTATTGTATGCAGCCCTTGCCTTTTTCTCCAAAAAATGGATTCCTTCCAACCTTAAGATCTGGTAGTTATTTCCAGACGCCCCACCATCCTGCCCATTATTCTGATGACTGCATTTGGTTTATAGTAGCAGTCTAGTGGCTGCAATGATCAGTTCTTTGGTTTCCTTAATGACATAATGAACGTGATCCAGAAAGTCCTAAATTAAAGTCTGATGTATTTGTGCCTTCATATATTGTTGTACAAGCAAAGTCTCCCTTGCCTGAAATCCTCCTTACATATCTAAATCCCAGATACTCTGGAACATCTCAGCTAGCAGTGTTGTCTCTCACCCTTGAATACTCATGTTCTTCTCAGCACTGGCACTCAATTAGTTGTGAGAAGACATTATAATAACATGACTTACAATTGGACCATAAAATCTAAGAACATAAGAATATATCCCCCACTCTGTTTTGCTCTGTGCCTTTTTGTATAGAGTTGGTGCTCAATGGGAGACCCAACCTCACAAAATGGATATTAAAAATATTCAATTTCTATTACTAGACTTTTCTATAGAATTTATTGCCACTGAATCAGTTTCATGGAGAGTAAGATGGTCTTGATTTTCTTTTTGTTAATCCTCACCTGAGGATATTTTTCCATTGATTTTTACAGAGACTGAAAGGGAGAGACAGAGAAAGAGAAACATCGATGTGAGAGAGATACATCAGTTGATTGCCTCCAAAATGCCCCCCAACTATGGCCAGGGATTGAGCCTGCAACTGAGGCATGTGTCCTTGACCAGAATAGAACCTGGGACCCTTTAGTCCATGGGCTGACACTCTATCCACTGAGCTAAACCAGCTAGGGCAATGATCTTGATTTTGATTCAGACAAACCTGAAGTGAAAAATAACAGCTCTTCTTATTAGCTAGTTCATCTTGAGAATGACATCGGTTTGCATGCTCCTGGGCATCTGAAGTCCTTTCTAATTTGGGGAGGATATGCAATTCTGAGAGTTTATGTGGGAGGCCTGAGACTTCTTTTTGTTGTAGAATTTAGAAAGAGCAAATCTCTCTTACTTCTTACTCCTGGCCAGCAGTTAAGGCATGGGTTATCAGGCACTCTCATCTACAGCTCTGAATCTTCAGTGATTTTCACCAATCTGAAGGAATCTATTGTATAGTGTCCAGTGGCAGCTAAGATTATTGTCCAGAGTTAATGCATGAATACTGAGCAGAATGTTCAACTGAGAGCTATTTCCTACCCTATGGGATAGCCTTCGTTCTAAGTCCTCCATCTATATTCCCGCCATTTCTGTCCATTTTCTAGTATAGCTTTTCCAGCTTTCTTGCCAATTACTTTGCTGATTAAGTTAGTCAGAGTTGGTTTCCTGGGTTAGCAACTGATAACCATAATTGAATTATCCATTTGAAAAATGAGAGGATGCTTGGCTGGTGTGGCGCAGTGGTTGAGCATCGATGCATAATCCAGATGGTCACAGTTTGATTCAGGGCACATGCCTGGGTTACAGGCTCAATCCCCAGTGTGTGGCATGCAGGAGGCAGCTGATCAATGATTCTCATCATTGATGTTTCTCTCTTTCTCTCCCTCTCTAAAATCAATAAAAAACATATTTTAAAAAATAACTATTCTCTAAGCATCAAACTGTGATCCTAGGTGTTTGCACATAATTTGTTTCTTCTAAAAATATTTATTGTTTAAACATTTCCTTAAAAGGCTTCAACCAGCCTTGCTCACATTTGGTTGGAGCCAGCTTGTTTTATGGGAGCGGCTGGGCTGCACTTACTGCTGGCCCATCTCCACACACCTCCTTGACTCAGACAGGCCAGGGAGCCTCACCTCTATGGTGTGGTGTCTTTACATTCCTTCTGCCCCACTCCCAGTATAGATAATTCTATAAATCTGGGCACCCCCCTTTAGAAAGCACTGGTGTGATGATAGCTTTCACATTATTTCTATTGGTAACTTGGAAAATCTATATAATAGTGCAATTATATGCCTCCTGTGTTCCCTATCCCTGGGGAGAGAGCAAACATATTTCAGAATGTATGAGTGGGAAACATGGATATCATTCATGACTGTCACCCCTAATACTCCCACTTCACCTCTACTAAATCACCCCTCCTCTCATTTAGAGCCACTCTGCTCCTCTCGAGCTGTGACTTCAATGAAAACTGGTCTTTTTATTGAATAATTCACTGCTGCATGTATTTATTGTGATGTTCTGAAATTGCCTGTCTTCCTCTATCTCTCTACCTTGAAGCCTTGGACTATGCCTTGTTAACTACTAGATCCTCAGTGTCTGCCCAAAAATAGCTGTGCCACACACATTTGTTAATGCGAGGAAGAAATAAATGAATAAATAAATGGCCACAGACTGTCATTCTTCTTGTCTTGCTGCTAATTACAAAGAATCCTGGCACATTTCTCAATTCAGCCTTATCCTTTTTAGCTATAAACTTTATTTATCAGAACTGAGCCACCAAACCAAATGAATAGACAATTATTCTATGACTTCTTTTTAAAATAGTCTTGAGAGAGAAGTCTTCTGAATAGTGTTTATTTTAGCTGTTAATTCAAAATCGAGTTAAGTTCTCTGAAATTAACAAGTATCTATTAGTGTTTGAAAACATCAAATGATAAATATGGTACCTTTTCATTTTACTTTCTCAATGGATAATCTAAAGGCATTGTTTTTCACTTTACTATAGAAACTATTTATCTACTGATGCATAGCAAACTGCTCCAAAAATAGCACTTTATTTTATTTTATTTTTTAATTTAAATTCTTTATTGTTCAAAGTATTATGTATGTCTACTTTTCCTCCCATTCACCACCCCCCCAGCACATGCCCTCACAAAAATAGCACTTTAAAAAGCTTAAAACAATAAACTTTTTTAACTTCACATATTCTCTGAGTCAGGACTCAGGGTGTTTAGAGGTTGTTCTGGCTCAGGGTCTCTCATGGGCCAGCAATAAAGGTGCCCAATACAGAAGCCATAATTTTATAAGCTTATTTTGGAAATGACATACCATCAGGCATGTTCTATTAGTCACACTGATCAGATCCTAGTGCAACATGGGAAGTAACCATACAAAGGTGTGAAGACCAGGGTGTAAGATTACTGGGGACCATGGTGGAGGCTGTGCAGGAAACATTTTAAACAACTCTATAGCATGATGTGACTTAGGACTCAAAGGATCATTCTTAGAAACATGTAGATCAGGTACAAGTCTATTGAAATAATTGAGGAAATAGATAAAGTATTATTCAAACAAAGATTGTAGAAGTGAGGGTATTGATAACTGGTCAAGCTCTGTGTATATTTTGAAGGTAAACTGGAGGATTTCCTGGTGAATTGGATGGAAGTGTGAGAGAAATAGAGGAATTAAAGACAATGTCAGAATTTGGCTTTAGAAACAGAATAGATGTTGGTAATATTTATTAAGAAGGGAAAAATTAGTAGAAGATCCAATTTGGAGCAGGAGGAGGAATCAAGAATTCTGATTGAAATACATTAAGTTTGAGATATATATAGTAGATATTCAAGTAAAGAGGTCACATAGACTGTTGAATTAATAAGTTTGGTTTTCAAGGGAGAGGTTAGGGTTATAGTTATAAACCTGGGAATCATATGATTACACACAGTCATCATAGTAAAAACGGTATTTAGAAACATGAGGTAGATGAGATAATCTAGAGTGTGAATGTAGGGAAAGAAAAGACAAAGGTAAAAAAACTGAACTTGTAAATAATCATATTTTGAGATAAGAAATAAAGGAAGGATGCAATGATGTAGTAGGCTACTGCGGACAGTAATGTCCTGAAAGCAGAATGATAAAGTAAGTCATTGCAGCTGGTGGATCATGTAAGAGGAGAATGAGAATTGACCATTGGATTTGGCAACATGCAGGTCATTGCTGACTTTGTAGAGTGCAAAATCCAAACTGGTATGAATTTCAGAGAGACTGGTAAAATAGAAAGAGTAAAAAGAGAGTATAGAATGTCTGTTGAAAAGTTTGTGAAAATAATATTGAAACAAAGCTTTTGGGAATTAGCTGAAGAAAGATGTGTAAGCAAGAAAGAATATTTAAATGTTGAAGACTATTGTAGCATATTTGAATCCCAATCATAACAAACCAGTTAAGATAGAAATAGAGGATGGTAAAGTAGAAAAGTGTACCAGTAGGAGAAAATCCAGTCATAAGTGTAAAAATGAGAGCAGCTAGCAATGTTACATGTGTTTCTACAAGCAAATCCAACTGTTGTCTAACTCCACAGACTACGTGAAGGTTTTTCTCTCTCTTCTTTCCCTGACTTTTCCTCTATTTGAAATTAGCTTCCTCATTTTTTAACCTGAAAGCATCCATTATTTAAGATCTAATTTATCTCTCCTGAAAAATGGGCCTTGTTTTAGGCTGAATAATGACTACTCAAATATGTTTACTACTTAACCTCCAGAGCATGGAAATGTTATCTCATATGGCAAATGGGATTTTGCAGGTGATCGAGTTAGAATTCTAACTTGATCCTTTTGTTAAAGATGGTGAGATGGAAAGATTATTCAGGTGGGCTTAATGTAATCAAAATGGTTCTGATAAGAGTAGTGAAGGAGGAATCATAGAAAAGATGATGTAATGATGAAGCCAGAGAGCAGGATCATGCAATATGAAGAAGGTAGAAGGGGTTACACATCAAAGAATATAGGCAGCCACTCAAAGCTAAGAAAGATTAAGAAGTAGATTTTCCCTTTGGAGCTTCCAGAAGGAATTAACCCTGCCAATATTTTGACTTTTAGACAGCTAAAACTTATTTCAGACTTCTGAGCACCAAAACTATAAAAGAATAAAGTTCTGTTGTTTCAAGATACCAAATTTGTGGTAATTTGTTACAGCAGCAATTAGAAAATAAACTTTCAAAGGTCTTCCTTCATCTGTCTTCTTCATCTCCCCTCACCTCATGTGAAATTTATTTTACAACAGCTCTACTGATATGCAACTTATAGACTATAAAACTGAGTACTTAAGTGTATAGTTCAATAAATTGGTAGATTTACCAAGATGTACATCAATCACTGTAAACCAATTTTAGACCATTCCTTCCCATTAACCCAATATGATCCTTCATGGTTGTTTATAGATAATCCCTGTTCTCAACCTCAGGCAAAGACTACCATTAATCAACTTTCTGTCCCTAAGGGTTTGCCTTTTCTGGACATTTCACATATATGGAATCATACCATATGTGGTCTTTTATGTCTGGTTTCTCTCCATTACCACAATATTTTTAAGGTTCATTCAAGTATGGTTCATTCATGTTATAGTTCATATCAGTACTTTGTTCCTTTGTATTACTGAATATTATCCCATTGGGTGGATATTCCACCTTTTGTTTGTTTATGTAAAGGTTGATGGATATTTGGGTTGTCTCACATAATACTTTAATGTACATTTCTTCCTATAGTTTTTTATACTCACTTCTTTTATAAAAATATGACTTTTAATTGATTTTACAGAGAGATGAAGGATGAGAGAGAGAAACATTGATGAGAAAAATACCTATTGGCTGCCTCCTGCATGCCTCCTACTGGGGATCAAGCCTTCAATCCAGGTATGTGCCCTGACCAGGAATCCAACTGGTGACCTCTTGGTGCATGGGAAAATGCTCAAACAACTGAGCCACACCAGCCAAGGCTTATACCTACTTCTTTATAGCATGTGATGTATTATACTTGTGAACAGGAACATGTCTGATTCACTTTTCTATGCCCATAGCCTATACCAGTATCCAGCAGACAGTAGGCATTCAGTGAGCTTCAGTTGTGATTGTGTATTGTTACATGACCCAACCTTCCAGTTCTGCTACAGCATCAGTAATTATGGTCCATCAAACCTCTGCACAGGCAGCATTTCCATTTTCAGCACTGTGTCTTTCCAGGCACTTTCCTTTTTTTCTTGCTGAGATTATTCCTGGCAGGTTGTTGAAGTCACAGTTTGCTTAAAACCTCCTTTTACATTTCCTTAGGGAAAGGAGCACAGTGCTTCACAGAGTTAAAATCAAGATATGGGCTTTGGAGGTAGAGCAGTTATTTGAATAAAAAAGTTTACATATCTTTGTCATGTCCTCTTACCAGGTCACATTATAGACCTAAGTAAAGAATAATACGAGTGAAAAATATTTAAAAAATAGAAAACCTTTAGTTTCAAGAGTTCTAAACATTTAAGAAAAGAAAAATTTAAAAAATCATGGTGAGGTAAAGTTGAATTCCTTTGGTTGTTTCCAATGTTCAGCTTTGAATCCCAATAATCAGTGAAGAATATCAACGTATGAATCCTAGGAGCCTTCACTGAATACCCCTTTTGAAAGATTTAGTTTCTCTTTCACAGCATTTTAGAAATCACTCATGCTGCTATGAAAATCGAATAATGGCCCACAATACACCCCTGAAATGAAAAAGAATGGAGAGGGAAATAAAGCGAGAATACGCACAACACACGGGCATTATCAATTCAGGCTCAATAACGCTTCGCAGGTGGAATCAGTCTTAATTCAAAGGGCTCTCTCCTCAGAGATTGAGGCAAGTGATACTTTTCTTTGTGGCCTTTCAGAGCTTTTCACTGCACACAATCAGAGCATACAGCAAGTCTGAAAGGCGAGCTTCCAGAAATATGTAACAGGACATTGAAATGAGAAAAGGGAAAGAGGCAGAAAGACATCTTATTGAAAAGCATATTTTAGAGCTTAGCTTACAATTGGACACTTGCCTTTGATGGGTCTGCTTTTAAAATAGGAAATTGATTTTCAGTTAACCAACTGAGAGGAAAATGCACAGCTCCACTCTCGCCCCTAATTCTTCAGGCAGTTCTTCCTTCCTCACTGACTTGCCTTGTAAAGGCATGTTAATACTTTGCAAACAGTAAGGGTTTAGGCATGCTGGGCCCTGAGCAGTTCTGTCTAAATTTCCGCTGCTGTATCTTCTGTTTCCCCCAGAACTGGATAAAGAATACTTCCATAAAGGCGGGATGCCGTTCAGGGGAAGTTGTGTGTGTGGGCCGGGCAGCACTTTGAAAAAGTGACAACGTGTAATAAGTGAATTACATTCTGGTATATAAAATATGACACGTGTGAATTAATTGCTGATACTAACTTGATTTACATGAAATTGCGAGTGATTTGTCATTTTAAATTATCTATGAAAAAATTATTTTGGTTTATGATCCATTTCAAATGAGGAACTTTAAGTAGGCATGATAGTGTTATGGAGTGGAAATACCAAGGGATGTTTGGTTGTTCTCCTTGTTCTGCTGTGATCAGCTATGATCACAGGGATAGTATGCTCCTTCTTAATTTCCTCAGTGCCTAGTATAGTGCTTAACACATATTTGCCTTCAAAAAATGTTTGTTGAGTGAGTGATTGAATAAATAGCACATTAGCTGATATTTGATTTTAAGGGCTTTTGTTTCCAAACCAGTAAAAATAAAATAAGACACAACAATGCTGGTTCAATGCACTTGAAAGTGCCATCCTCGATCAGCTTCTAATGACATTCAAATAAATTGTCATCTTGTCTCTGCTTGAACATCACAAGTTATAGGAGACTCAGTGGTCTAGATTGTCTGGAAGATGCCCAAGTAATGAAGTTTACCTAGCTGGGACCGGAGTGAGGAAATGTGATTGTTAAGTCAGAGTGTAGACTTATGATCTCCCAAACAGGGGTACTCAGGAGCAGAAAGGTAAATTTAGGGGATGGAGAGCATTAGAAGCACAAGGAAAGGCAGCACAGAGCAAGCCTTTGTGGGATTCTGGTAAAATTTGTGAGGGAGAACCCTTTTATGGCTGGTGTTTATGTTCTTAGCATGGTATGAAACTCAGGAACTCTGACTACACTAAAGGGCAAGGGATTGAAGAGACAGGCATGATGGAAAGCTTGTGGATGAGAGAGGATATGTCTTATTCATCTTGAAAGCATCGATTTTACCCTTTAGTCCTTTACATGTAAAAACATGATACATATATTCTGGGTTGTTCTCGTCAACCTTCTCTTGTGCTGAAAAAGAGATGGGACTATCTAGTCTTCCATGCAACATTTCCCATTTGATGAGATATACCTCGCCAGCAATCAACACACTGTGGTAAAGTTCTACTTCCTGCTCTCTTTCATCAGAACTGCAAATTCCTCAAGCATTTGCTTCCCAAGCCATGACAGGCACCACTTCGATGATGTTTTGTCATTGCATTACATGGATCACCATTCTTCCAGAATGAGTTGTTTCTCAGTTTCATCTCTGTTCACTATGCCAGTGCTACACATTTCAATATTTGTCATGGTGGTGTGCCTTTATCCTGCTGCTGACTTCTGTATTCATCAGGAGTGACTAGGTCATCCTATCTAATAAAGAGGAAATATGCTAATTGACCATCATGCCTTCACAAAGATGGTGGTGCCCGCAGCCACAAGATGGTGATGCCCAGTCCCCTCAGCCCTGCCTGGGTGGCAGGCACGCAGCACGGCCGGGCCTGCCCCCAGGTGAGTCTGGCCTCTCTGCGCGCCTGCCTCCAGAGTCCCCCAGTCCCCTCAGCCCCCCAGCCACCCAGGGTCAGCCCGAGGAGCAGACAAGCCTCTGATGGCAGCTGCCCAGCCACCCAGGGCCACCCGAGGCTCAGGTAACCAGGGCTAGCCGAGGCTTGCACTGCCAGCAGTGGCAGCAGCAATGATGTGATGGGGGCATCGCCTTCCCCTGATCACCTGGTCGCCTCCCACCCCTGCGGGCTCCTGGACTGTGAGAGGGAGCAGGCTGGGCTGAGGGACCCCCCCACTCCAGTACATGAATTTTCATGCACCAGGCCTCTAGTGTTATAATAAGAGACAATTCCAAAATCTCAGTGGCTTAACATACAACTGTTTATATCTTATTTACACCAATTTCATTATTGAGCCCAATGTAGCTCAATGACTCTGTAGCAACTGACCTTTACAAAGGGATTAATCAATTTGTGCTCCTTCAATCTTATGGCTCTGCCATCTCAACATGAAGCTTTCTTAAAAATCACTGCAGCAAGGAATAAAAAGACTGGGTGATTCCACACTGGCAATTAAATGTCATGTCTCAAAAGTGATTTAGGTAACTTCCTTTAACAGCCCATTGTCTCAACTAGGCACATGCTTCACTCAAGTAGGGGTGACCAGGACCTATGTGTTCATACTAGAATTTCTTGGAATATTGCTCAGAACTCTAGACATGAAGTACTGCTTATTTCTAGTTGGTATTTCAGGAGCTCAAGAAAGTGTCCTACACAACATGTGACCAGGTTATGAAATGGAAACACTAGCTGGCTTTCTCTGGTGTGACTGGAAGATACAATGGTTATGGCAACACCAAAACAGCTGGTGGTTGGAGCCAACAGCCATTGATGGAGCATCACTGACAGAAACAGTAAACAAATGAGCAAATAAAAAAAGAAAGTCCCTGTTTTTCTCCTTTCTTTTATCTTCCATTTCCCCCTCTAATGATTTCTAATGGCAAGACCTCAAAGTAAGCCAGTTATAAGGGTGTCTGGTATACATAGTTTACAGAATTCTAATCTTAGTTTTACAAAGCAGAGTCAAGAAAAATGAATTTGAGAATGAAAGAAGGGTGTAGGTAAGTAAACCAACACAGTCTACCCTTTCAGCTGCTCTGCAAACTTGCACATCATTATGCACATATTTGATTTGCAGGCCTCCATTTGTCTTGGTTATTTACCTGGTGGAATTACCAAACCATGTGTCTTCTGAAGATTTGTTTCCATTGGGTTGCTACAGTTTTCTACTAACTTTTACTGTTGAAACATGGGAATACTCAAGAGACACCCTAGGGAATTACTTAGGTTCTAGACACGTGGTGTAATTTCCCATTGATAAACAGGGTCTATCTCCCAGCCAATGCAATAACCCTGTCAGTGCAGTGGCATGAGAAACACAAAATTATAAGGTGGCAATCTCATCTTTCCACTCAAAAGAACTGTTGTATCATCTGCTGGCTTCATTTTACCTTTAAGAACAAAGGGGGTCTAATCAATAGAATCCAAAGTTAAAATAAAATAAAAATTTGCAAGGGAATTATTGTTACATTCCCCCCCATCCTATCTAATAAAAGAGTAATATGCAAATTGACTGTCACTCCAACATACAAGATGGCTGCCCCCATGTGGTCAAAGATGGCTGCCCCCATGTGGACACAAGATGGCCACCACAAGATGGCCAGCAGGGGAGGGCAGTTGGGAGAGACCAGGCCTGCAAGGGTGGGCAGTTGGGGGTGATCAAGCCTGTAGGGGAGGGCAGTTAGGGGTGACCAGGCTGGCATGGGAGGGCAGATAGGGGTGACCAGACCTGCAGGGGAGGGCAGTTAGGGGCAAACAGGCTGTCAGGGGAGCAGTTAGGCATGAATCAGGCTGTCAGGGGAGTGGTTAGGGGGTGATCAGGATGGCAGGCAGAAGCAGTTAGGGGCAATCAGGAAGGCAGGCAGGCGAGCAATTGGGAGCCAGCAGTCCTGGATTGTGAGAGGGATGTCCAACTGTGCGTTTAGGCCTGATCCTACCTAAACGGGCAGTCGGACATCCCTCGAGGGGTTCCAGATTGGAGAGGGTGCAGGCTGGGCTGATGGACACACACCCCCGTGCACAAATTTGTACATCGGGCCTCTAGTAAATAAATAATTCTTCAATTCTTGTTGGACACTGACCAAGAGTCCTACAATTTATCTCAATTCTTACACTATATACCTGGAGATAGTGTCAGATGCCACAGGTTAAGGGATCAGTCCTATGAGACTGCCCCCCAACCCCACTTCCCTCTTGATTTCAGATGCCAATCAAAAGTCCAGATTGTCATCTAGGGCTTCTGACAAACTGGCTATAGATGGGAGGTTCCCAAAACCCCTTCTGTGGGTTTGATTAATTTTATAGGTGGTTCACAGAACTCAAAGAAACATTTTATTTTCTGGATTAATAGTTTATTATAAGAGAATATCATTCAAGAACAGCCAGATGAAAGGGACACATAGGGCAAAGCATGTAGGAAGGGGCATGGAGCTCCCATGCTCTCTCTGAGTGAGCCATTCTGACCTCCTCTCAAAGTATTCACCACGCCAGAAGTTCTCCAAATCCATATCCTTTTGGTTTTCATGGAGACTTTATTACATAAGCATGACTAATTAAACCATTGGCCATTGGCAACTGATTCATCTCTAGCCCCTCTCCCATTCCTGGAAGTCAAGGTGGGGGGACTAACCCTCTATTCATGTGGTTGGTTATCCTGGCAACCTGCCTTCATCCTTAGGCGAGGGCCAAAAGTCACCTCATCTACATAATTTCATGTGTGTTTGAAAGGGATTTGTAATGAAGACATCTATTTCATATCACTTAGGAAATTGCAAGGACTTTAGGAGCTCTGCACCAAGAACATGGACAAAGATCAAATATATATATTTTTTGTAAGAATTACCCTATCACAATTATGAAGTAAAAGACTGAGAGGAGCCACTTTTCCTTCTACCAATTAGTTCCTCTATTTATATATTTTGGCTATGAAAACAATAGCAACATTACACTGATAGGTTATTCAAAACAGGTAACCCACTCCCTAAAATATAATGCTAACATTTCATTGACTTTTATACCCGTTAGCATTGTACTTGAGTCTTTACTAGGCCATTTCATCATTGTGTCAGGGTCATGAGACACATAATAATAGTAATAAATTTTCTGGTCATGAGTCCATTGCCATGTTTCTTTGTTGATTTGAGTTCCTTTGTCAAAAGCAATGTTGTGGGAAATATCTTGATCTGAGTAAAATGTTCTACTTTATAGGCTGGCAGAAGAATTGGGGGGCAAGGAAGCCAAATGCATAGCCAGAATACATATCTATTCTAGTAAAGAAGAGGTTACCATTTCCAGGGCAAAATTATACAGTCATTCATCTGCCTTCAGGGGCTGGATTCTCTCACCTGGAAATGGTACCATCAGGGAGGCCTCTCTGTTGGTCTCTGCTATGGTTAGGGTAGGCAGTCACTAGAGCCAGTAGCAAAATTAGCCTTGAGAAAAAATTCAATGCTTCTGACCCAATTATATCCTTACTAGAGGCCCAATGCACAAAATTCGTGCAAGAGTAGGCTTTCCTTGCCCCGGCTACTGGCACCAGCTTCCCTCTGGCACCCAGAACCTGGGCTTCCCTCCAGCCTCTGGCAAGTACTCAGGACCCAGGCTTCCCTCACAGCCCCGGCTTCTTCCGGAAGGTCTTCTGGAAGGACAGCTGGAAGAACATCTGGTCTAATTAGCATATTATACTTTTATTATTATAGATTATTCATCTACTGGTGTATGATGTACTCATTTTTCGGTCTTAATTCTATGAAAACAAGTTAATATAAAATGTTATATTTAATGGACGTTAAAGTTTGTTTTCTATGGAATGTTTCCCTTGTGTGTAAAAAGCGACACCAGTTTGAGTAAGCTATCAGCTTAAGTCCTGATTAAATAAGTTTTATGGTGAATGAAATCCTATATAATAAAAGGATAATATGCAAATCAACCTAATGGCGGAATGACTGGTCGCTATGATGCTCACTGACCACCAGGGGGCAGACACTCAATGCAGGAGCTGTCCCCTGGTGGTCAGTGTGCTTCCACAGGGGGAGCACTGCTCAGCCAGAAGCCCAGAAGCTGGGCTCATGGCTGGCTAGTGCAGCGGCGGTGGTGGGAGCCTCTCCCACCTCCGTGGCAGCACTAAGGGTGTCGGACTGACGGCCTAGGCCCACTCCCCTGAGGGCTCCTGGACTGCGAAAGGGTGCAGGCCAGGCTGAGGGAACGCCCCCAGCCCCAGTGCATGATTGTCGTGCACTGGGCCTCTAGCATAAAATAATCTCTTTAACAGTCTGGGCTTCCAGAGAAACAATAGTCCTGGTAGTCTTAATTATTGGTTGCTGTGTGCCTTTACCTCTTACAATTTTATTCACTTGCATTGTATTGCATATGTCATTTTTATTCTGTTTTGCCCCTTTCATTAGAAACACCATGACTGAGGTTTAACTAGAGTAGCTTCAGGCTGTACTAGGCAATGTTGAATTGACTTTGCACAGCTGGCTTCTTCAAGTCTTTGGATAATTAGCTATGAACAGCTAGTTCCTGGGGCTTGTGGTCCATCAGGCTATTTTTTAAGGAACTCATGTATCAGAGGAAAACACCATGGGGCATAGCTCATGCATTGCCTTCTACCATTTCGAGTTTCTCCAGGCTTTTAAAATAAACTCCAAATCCATCTTCTATAGAAATACTTCCTAAAGAAACTTACACTATCTCTGATATTTTGTGTTCCTTGCATGTGACTAATTCAGAATCTTTGTGTACATTGACTGAATATTTTTCTTGTTCATTGCCATTGTTGTCATGTTTATTCTGCTTCCCCCACCACTCCTAATTCTGAATTCTTTATATATATCCTCTTAGTTCTTTACTATTATATGAGTTCTCAAGTGCAGAATTTGGCTATATAAAAAGGTGGTGCTGAAGCAAAGACCATGTGCTTCAAAATCAGTCACATTTGCAATGTAGATCTTCATCTACATTATATCAGATGACTAAATGTTTGCCAAAAGAAATACACCTTTAATTATGAATGGTCATATATCAGCATTTTGCATGTGGGAGGGTTTAATTTTTGAAGAGTAGCCCTCTTGAAATTTATCACAGCAGTCTTATAGCTATCTATTCACATAATTGATAGGCTTCAGTGTTGTCAATTATGTTTGAACTTCAAATTTCGCTTCTGATTCATTGTCCTCCTCAATGCTTGATACAGAACTTTTTTGTTTCATAGTAGGCACTAATCCAACATTTGTCAAATATACAGTGACATGCATTTTTCTAAAGTTCCACTTAATTAAAAAGAATTACATTGATAGACTTCAAATTCTTCTCAACTGATTTCCAGACCTCTGAAAGCAGACAAGCTAAGTAACAAAACCTGCTTTGAGTGCATTATTTCCCATGTAAAAACTCTGGGAAGAAACAACATAGTATCAGGACAATTTCTTGGAATTTGATAACACAAAAGAAAATTTAAGTGGGAGACAATGTTTCCCCAGATCTTTGGGGTACTTGCCAACAAAATATTGATATGCTTTTGATGGGATATTCTCACCTAGGCAGGCTCCCAGAAGGCTTGCCTTCCTTAGCAGTATATGGGATACAAATACCTGACCAAAGTGGTCTGGAAAAGGTGTCAAGGAAAGGCTTGGAAGACCTACTCTCATAGTTTCCATCTCACAGCATATGACAGTCATTACACCTTCTCTTGCAAACTTATCCTTCTGCCAATGTCCGAAGTTATTTCAGGTGGACTTGGAAATTAGATAAAAGGTTTTCTGATAACAGAGACTGTAAGTCTATACCATGTATTTTCATATTGATTTTATTTAATTGAGCATTTTATCATAGGCTGCTGTATTTTCTTGTGCTGTCTTATTGTATCAATAAAACTATAAGCTGATTGAATTCACCAAAATTGGTTTTTATGTCTTTTAATTTCTTCTCTCTCCAACTCTATTTTTGAGTTATTAAGAATGTCTTGAATTGTTAATAGAAAATTTTTGAAGATATCTCAATTCATTTTCTTTAGTCTAAAAGTTCCTCAAGGGGCGATCTTATGTTTTATTCATCTTTGTAGCTCCAGAACTTATCATGGGCCTATAGTACAAATTAGGTGCTTAACACTCTCTGAATAAAAGAGAATACAATCAAGTGGATGGATAGATGCACATATAGATAAACAAAAATGTTTAAGGTTAGTATTGTGAATTATCAAAGATAGGTATGACAACAAATGTATGGTAGTGACGATTACAGAGGACCTAGCCTTCCAGGCACTGCAATGACAAACTTAAATCTTGGTCTACTCTACTATCTGCCTTAAATCAAGAAAATTGATGATATGTATTTATAATCTTGGGCTTATTGGAATTAGAGAAGAGTAGAAAGAACTTAGGCTTTTGCCCTAAACAGAAAGAAAGATAGACTAGGTATAAAGATGAAAAAAAAAAAAAGACATGTCTGTGCATAAGTTGAAATTGGGTATAGTCAAGGAATGGTCTCTTCCATGTATGCATACATGGACTCAGGCAGCTCAGGGTGAATTACAGGAAATACTGAGGGATTTATAATCACGATTGGCTGCCATAACATTGACCTAGTGGCTTTGCTGCTATCATTTGGATTTTTTTGTTTTAAATCATAGAGATTCATTCAGCATATAAGAGTACCTGTGTTACAGGGGACTGACCAATACTAAATGTCCTTACCACTCTGATAATAGTGACAGGGTTTGCTGATTCTTCATGCAATATTTTAAGACTTTGTGCTCATCTTTTCAAATGCCTAACAAATTGTGATATGTTATTTTATTTTATATTGACTTTATTAGAGAGAGGATGGAAGAGGGAGAGAGAGAAATATCGATGTGAGAGCAACACATTGATCTACTGCCTTCTGCACGCCTCCAACCAGGGTTGAGCCTGCGACCAGGGCATGTGCCCTGACCTGGAATAGAACCAGCAACCTTTCAGTGCATGGGATGATGCCCAACCAACTGAGCTACATTAGCCAGAACAAAATTGTGATATATCCAGGTGGTCAGGATAATGAGACCAAAATATTAACAGTGTTTTTTTTTTCTGCTTATTCATACTAGGTGGCATGCTCAGAGTCACCATAGAATTTGAAAAATTTACAACTTCCATTTTGACTTTAGTATACCTACATGTAATATTAAATGGGTGGCTATAGAAAATTTTATGTCAGTGGATAGTCCTATAAAATGCCTAGGATAACAATTTTAGTACGTATCACCTATTTTAAGTCTTTCCTCATTTGTTTTCCTTCTATTTATGTAGTTGTAGTCTCCGGCAAGCAGCACTGGCCTCTCACATTATTTATTGTTTCAATATAGGGAACGATTACATATAATTAGCTGGATGACACCACTCGTTTGCTGGTGGAATTTGCTATGAATGCATTTGCTTCTTTTGGGAGTTGCTTTCTATTTCCTGCACCACCGCTCTGATGCTGTTTAGAGAGACCTATCTTTATTTTTCCCTCCTTATTTACTGCTTCACTGGTCCAAGGCAGGAAGAAAGCATATGAAAATCAGTATGCAACAGCCTGTGAATAACTATCAGAGGAGGCAGAGAGAGAGTTGCATACCAATTAGAAAACACCCATATAGGCACAAGGTAAGCTTTCAACAACATATTTATTTGTAGGTGAAGAAATCCAGGTGAGTTTGTCAGTTCCTTGAATTATATTATTGGAACCATCATTTGATGTCTTGGAAGATGCAATTCATGTAGTATCTTGTTTCTCCACCATGATGTGTTCCTTGTAATTTGATTTTCCAGATGGCTGAAGGTCACTACCTTGTTACAAAACCTTAAAACAATTAGCATTTTCCAAAAAGATAATTTTCTAAATTATATTGGTCTTTACCCTGCCTTCTTAAATGTAGTTTACAGAACATAATTAAACGTACCATGAAATTTTCAAAAAAACATGACCTTAAGCCATGCTATGCCCATAGGATAGACTCTGCTCTATCGAGCTTGAAGAATTGAGATAAATGATCCAGTATTTCTGGAGTAGTCCTGTCCATGAGGCAGGATCTGTGTACAAGGAAAGCACTTTAAAATGCTGGATAGAGTATGAGAGTATGCCTTTGAGATCTGCTGTTTAAACCAGGGGTCTGCTTTAGGCCACAGCTATCCATCTTGCTATTCTACTGTGCAAGTGTGCGACCTCATTTATGTTGATCTCCCCCAAGTGCTTATTTCGGTTCCCATCCTGATTTTCTTCTGTCCCAGATTCTACTTCTTTGGCTTTCTTTCTCCATAGCTTCTTTAGATTGTAGGCATATTTCTCTTCGAGCTCCTAAACTGTCTTCCTGAGTTAGACACACCTTGCCCTTTCTGTGGATTGGGTTTCTAGTAGACTTTAGATGAGAGTGCCCTGATTGCTTATAATTAGGATATGATGGTTTACTATCCATTCCATTTTAATGTTGGCAACCTGAGAGTTTTTTTTAAAAAGGTCAGAGGTGTACCTTTTCTAATTCAATTGAATGTGCTACACTCTCTTCTCTTTCTTTAGGGCATTAAATGCTATTGACTTCTCCCACTCTTAGAACCATAGAATATTATAGATGGAAGAATTGGAGGAGTCATAGAAATTATACAGTCTAACTCTCTTATAGAAAATGGAGACTGGGGAACCAAAATGGTTGGTCCAGATATAGAACTAGAAACTTGGATTAGCTTACATGGTTCTTAATTCATGTTACTACTGTTTCCCCTAACTTCTGTATCCCTGGTTCCTAGTTCTATACCTGTCCTCTGTTTCCTTTGTGACTTCTCTTCTGAGGCCTACTATTTTTACTCATGGCTGCTCTCCAAGAATCCAAATAGGTAACTATTAAATACTTACACATCTGAGAACCACTCACAAGCAGAGAATCTATTATACAGACTTTGGTGTTAACAAATCCCAAATCTGATTTTCTATGTTTATCCAATTTGATAGTCTCCCTTTCTATATGAACCACTAGGTCTTCTGTACTAAAATGTTTTCATCATTTAAGCACAGATTTTTCAGAGGAGAACTCATTTTTCCATATATATTGGTTTTCCCATTTTTTTTGTCATTGGCATCTATGTTCTCAAAGTTACTACATATAGTCCACATTTAACAAATATCTAATGGTAATATAGGAATGCTGTTTTTATCTGAAATTTTTTCATTATAGCTGTGTAGGTGATTCTATGGGAAATAAAAGAATAAATAATTTGATTATTTTGTGTGATCTTCTAGTGCTTAAATCTATCCTGTTGTGACAGATTACTATTTCCCAGGTGAATTATTTTTTTCCACACAGCAGAAAAAGGTAGACTGAATTCCATCTTGCATTTTCCTGGCATAAACTCCTATAAATATAAGGCCAGTTGGCCAGACATACTTTCTAAAGGTATTAACAAACATCTTTTGCTAAGTGTTTTCCCCATTATTTCCCATCATGGAGAGATTGTTCAACATGCACCTGATGACCCTCTCAGACTGCAGTTAAAGAGAGCTGGTTCAATCCTACCTTTGTCCTTTTGTTGTGGAATCTTAGAAACTTCTTTAGTGTCTCTATGACTTCCTGCTCTTATTTATAAAATGTGAACAATATTAGTACCTGATTTATTGTGGGAATTAACTGAGGGGAGCACATAAAGTCCTTAGCACAGTCCATGCTTTCAAATAAAAAATGGGCCCTGCATGGTGCTCAGTGGTTGAGTGTTGACTTATGAACCAGGAGGTCACAGTTCTATTCCCAGTCAAAATGCATGCCCAGGTTGAGGGCTTGATCTCCAATGTAGGGTGTTCAGGATGCAGCCGATCAATGATTCTCTCATCATTGATGTTTCTATCTCTCTCTCTCCCTTTCCCTTCCTCTCTGAAATCTATAAAAACATGTTTTAAAAAAGAAAAGAAAAATGGCAACTTTTTCTTTCTTTTAATATTATTTTTCCTAAGAAACATATAGCAAATAACAACAAATAATAAGCTGTGGATTGAATTTGATGCTATAAAATATGGCAGAATGTGCAAAGCATTATGGGAAGGAATGCAAAAAATAGCTTGGGTGTTATCTTTAAGGAGCTCAAAAGCAAACAGATGTCAATATTTTCCTAGTGCTTTCTTTTTGGGATGGACCCTGGAAACCCTTGGTGCTTATTATTTTGGTTTTGGCTGCTCACTAGGACAATGTTATTTTTCATCATTAAACTTATCGCCTTTTCCTTCCCATTTCTATTCCAATTCATGGCCACTTGGCACCATCACAAAATCACTTCTCACAGACATTGTTTAACTTTATTTCATTTTATGACCACAGGCTGTCCACCTTTCCCTTGGCCAGAAGTCATACCTTTGTCTATCACTGGAAAGTTGGAAGGAATGTGGATGGCAGATGGCATCTTCACTTCTAACAATAGGACAACTCAAAGGCCCTGCAGTCTTAATGTTAAACTAAGTCTCTTAAATACTAATTACGAAGGACAGCCCTTTTTTAGAAGCTAAGATAGCAAAATACTCAGCAATGCATTTCCTGTGCCCCTAAATATCAGTCTGAAAACAGAAAAAAAGTTAAACTTTCTTTTTGAAATCATTAAAATGAAAACAGCATCCTGGGGTTACAGGACCATGGGGAGCCATTGCCATGTTCTATTTATTTTTAGCTGTTGTCAGTTGTACATGAAAAGGACTCTTGTGGGCAGTTCCATCCTGCTGACATTTCCACTAGGTAATTTACCTTTCGTTCCACACTTTCTGGAAAACCTTCCAGTAATTTTGTGAGATAAACAATAGGTACCTTTGCTTCAGTGAACTTTTGCTTCAGCTTAATGACCTGCTCTGACCAGATGCAGTCTCCTCACTTGTGTGAAAAAGAAAAGGTTATTACTACTACTCCTTTGCTTAGCAATTGCTTAGCAATGCTCAGGCTCCTCTAGCTTTGGGGTAATCCTGTGATTGGCTTCTCTGTCCTTTTCCCTTTCAGTCGATGACAGACACCCTCATTTGGAAGGTTTTAGTTGAAGTCAGTATAGCATTGTGGATGAGCTTAAGGGGTACAGACTAGAACAGTCTACATCCCACACATAGGTCTGCATTCTGCTAGCTTTATGATCGTGAACTTACCCTAGCTAAGTCTCATTTTCTCTACCTGATAATGAGGAAAAAAATTATAGTACTCATATTGTCTGACTTGAAATGGGGGGTGGGGAAATTAAATGAGATAATCGAAGTAAAAGAGTTGGCATAGTACTAATGCCTCGTAAATACTAAATATTTGTGATTTTTCAAGATTGTAAATAATAAATTGGAGCAATTTTAATCATTATTGTGAATGGTATTGTGTTCTGGTTTGGGAATTCTGCCAGAAATAAGGCTGACAACCTTAGCCATTTCCTTCTACAAAGCCTTTACTGTCTAAAATTGAAGGGAGAAAAGCTGGAATTGTGGCTGGTGTGCATATTTCCTTTTTTTACTTAAGTATAACATACATCTAGAAAGTCAAATAAATCATGAGTAAAGAGCTCAATGCGTTGCCAAAAAGTAAATGTATCAGTATAGCCATCACCACATCAAGGTCTAGAACCATATCAGCTTCTAAGAGACTCTTTATGTCCCTACCTAATCATCTTCCCCAAAGGTCATTGCTATCCTAACTTCTACCACCATACTATATAATAAAACCCCAGCAACAGAATGGCAGAATGACAAGAATGACTGGTCAACCAGTCACTATGATGCACACTGACCACCAGGGGGCAGATGCTCAATACAGGAGCTTCCCCCTGGTGGTCAGTGCACTACCACAGTGGGAGTGCTGTTCAGCTGACCAGGATGAGTGGCTGCTTCCACTGTGAACCCTGGGCCCACGGGCAGGAACCTGGGCTGTGATCATAGTCTCCTTGCCCCAGGCTCCTCCTTCTCACTCCCTGCCACCTCCTTCGGACACCTGCAGGCCGCATAGCACTGCCGCCGGGCTTGCAGAACTGACCCCAGAGGCTGGGAGGCGGGTTCGTGGCTGCTGTGGGACTGAGGCCTACTCTGCTGTCTCTCAGTGCTATTGTCCCTGGGCCTGGCCCTGACCAGGTTCCCTGGAGAGGTGAATGCTCCAGCTCCACAGAAGATGCCGGACCAGGGAGCAGCCACTCAGAGGGCAGGTCCACAGCTGCTCGGCTGACCAGGATGAGCGGCGCTCCCACAGCCGGCCGATCCCCACAGGCCCTCCACCAGTTCATGAATCCCGCGCACCGGGCCTCTAGTATATTATATCTGCCTGCTTTTGAACTGTACGTAAACTGGAATCATATATAGTACACATTATATTGTTTCTTTTTACTTTTACTGACATCTACACTAATAAAAGAGAAACATGTAAATTAACCATCACTCCGCTATGCCCACCAGCCAATCAGGTGGGAATATGCAAATTAGAAGGCAAAAAGATGGTGGCCGCCCAACTGCTCCAGGCGCGGGAGTGGCCGGGCAGGGCAGGATGCCTGCTATGAGAGGGAGGGTGCGGGGGCGAAGGGATCTACAGGAGAGGCACTCCGGCCCGGCCACAGCGAAGATGGTAGACTCCAGAGTCTGCAGCTAAGACGAAGGTGGCAGACTCTGGCCGGAGTGAAGGCCTGGGTCCCAGGTGCCGGAGGAAAACCGGTGCTGGAAGCCAAGGGAAGGAAGACCTACTGCACAAATCTCTTCATGCAATGGGCCTCTAGTTATAAATAAGATTCACCTCTGTTACTGTGTGAGTAATAGCTTAATTTCATTGCTTTATAGTATTTCTTTGTGACAATTATTCAAATAATGCTGATGGACATTTAAGCTCTTTGCAGGTTCTAGCTATTTCATATAATGTTCTTTAGACATCTTTGTACCTGTTTTTGGTAAACGTGTGCTCATATTTTAGCTTAGTAGACAATGAAAAATAAAAGAAAGTAGTGGATGTTCAGTCTCAGTGGTATTGCTAAACTTTTCCAAAGTGGTAGTACCTGTTTAATCTGTCATTAGCAATGCATACAATTTTCTTTGGGTCACACGGTTGTCCACACTTAGTTTTATCAGTCATTTTTACCTTAACCATTTCAGTGGATTATTTTGTTGTAGTTTGCCTTTCATTTGCCTAGAAACTAAATAAGTTAAATTATTTTCAATATGTTCATTGACCATTGGGGCATCTTGTTTTTTTAACTTCACATTTGAGTTCCTTGCCCATTTTAAATATAACATTATCTCGGTTTGTTTGTTGTTGTTTTTTCGTTTTGCATATGTAAGAGTTTCTTATATACTCTTCATAGAAGCCCCATTTCAATTTATTATTGCATACCACTTTGTGGCTTGTCTTTTTAATGGTCTTACTGGTACCTTTTTGATATATGGAAGTAGTTAATTTAAAACATAAATCAATTTATTCATCTATTCATTTGTTAGTATTTTTGACATATTTAATAAATATTTCCCACCTCAAGGCTATAAAGATATTCTGATATCTTTTAGCCTTTTATTGTTTTATTTTTTTCACATTTAGATACATAATTCACTGGAATTGATTTTTGTGTCTATTGAGAGAGAGGGGTAAAATGTAAATTTTTTCCTATATGGATATTCAATTAACCAACACTATGTATCATTTATTGCAAAGCAGTCCTTTCCCCACAGCTCTAAAGTGCTTTTTGTGCATATATTATTTGCTTGTATATAGAGAAAATATGTATTATTAGAGGTCTATCCTTATCTCAATACCACACTGTTTTAATTAGTAATCTTTATAAGTTTTGCTACCCAATAATTGAATCCTAGCATTGTTCTTTTAAAAGATTGTCATTTTGTCCCTTTGCATTTCCATATAAGGATATTTAAGTGTACATATTGTGAAAACTTTCAAGCATGTGCAAAATTTAAAAGTAGTCTAATGAACTCCCATATAGCTATTACCCTGCTCTAGCAGTTATGAACTTCTGGTCATTCTTGTTCCATTTACATGCCATTTGTTCTCTACCACCACCAGGTTTTTGGAAGTAAATTCCATCTGTAAATATTTCAAAAAGAAAATGAACTTTTTTTTTACACTTACTTATGAGGATATATTATACCTAAAATTTTATTTAATTTTATAAAATATTTACTTGATGTTCAAATTTACCTGATTTTATCAGATATTAAAAATGTAGTAAGTTTGGATTAAGATCTAATAATGTTGATCTATTGCAATTGGTTAATGTACATCTAAGTTACCTTTAAATGACAGGTCTCCTATTTCAACATTTTCCTTGCAATTTATTTATTGAAGAAATCACGTTTTGTTTTTGTTTTTTACTTTGGAGTTTTCCACTGCCAAAACTTAAAAATTTTATTTATAAATTAATTTTAAACTTACAAGAAAGTCACAAATGTAAAATAAGAAGTTCCTCTATACTCTTCACCTAGATTCCACAAATAACATTTGTCACACTAATTCCATTATCCTTTCATTCTTTTCTTCTTTATTCTCTCCTCTTTATACTTTTTAATGAAACTTTTAAGAGTGATATGCAGGCATGATTTTTTTTTTTACTTCAAAATATATAGGTGTGTACTTCCATGCAACACAGAACAACGATCACATGCAGGGAATCATCTTTGGTAAAATGATATTACTTAATTGACATATCTTAGTCCAGTAACTGCCTCACTAATATTTTACCTGTACTAAAATCCAATCCGGAAGAATATACTGATTTCAGTCGTCATGTCTCTTTTAATCTGAAACAAACCCCTAGTTTTGCTTTGTCTTTTATACTCTAGCAAGTGCTGTGTAACAGCTGAGGAAACTCAAACTTATGGAACCAAAATCTTTTTAAATGGACCACAAACAGCTCTACTCCTTGTACCAGAGGGAGACATAATATTTACTATTTTAGATGGTAATTAATCTTCCCCTTTAATCCTGAGTGAGACGTTGTCTCTATCTTCCAAAACTCTTTCTATACAAACATCCTTGAAAAGGTAGTTCACAACAAATGACAGTTTGAGCTTTGTCTGGAAAAAAATGCAAGAGATGTGGAAACTTGTCTTCCCAAAATAGCCATTTCTCTTTTCTTGACTATGCTTGCATCTAACAAACCTTTTCATGAGTATGCTACTCTATCAGCCACTCTAACTATAACATGGCCAACAGAGATTGGACAAATCCATTCAATTTGTCTTACACAGTGTTTGATTATGGCTACTTTGAACAGGGCTCCAAGCAGCAGGATGAGGTCAATCTGCAGTATTGACCTCAATGATGCCACCTGGGGTCAGCAATTGACCCAGGCAGCTGAACAAATTCCCAAAACCGCCAGTCCACCTTACAAAGCCAGGCAGCACTTTTACTACATTTTTGTATTGACTTTTCCACTTGGCCTAAGGCAGGAATCAAGGTACAATAGGATGTATTAGCAATCACACAGACTATACCTTAACCTACAAAGAGGAAGTCTAGCTCCATTCACTCTGAAGTGTTTTCTGTGCATATATTATCTGCTTTAATATAGAAAAAATATGTATTATTCTAGGTCTAACCTTATCTCAAAACCACCACAACCTTGGCCAGTTGAGTTTAAGCTGACCTTAATGCCTTTCATGGCTGAGGTGGTTTCATTGATGCCTTCTTATAAAATCAGGAACAGATTTTGTGTCATCTTTTCTAATTGGATAACTCACATTGTGCAAAAATCTGGCCAGTGAGGGCTCATAAATAAAAATTCTATTTGAACTTAGATATAATGTGGGTTGTGAAAATGAATTTGTTGATGGTTATTCCACCAGTCTTTATACATGAACATGATTTTGCTTCTACCCAACATGAAAAGTACATATTTATATAAATTCATTCATATTGATATCATTTTACTTGTATAAAATTAACCTGGGAAAGTTGAGTTTCCCATTCGATTTTTCTGGCTCTTTTCACACTGTTGGTCTGATAAGTAGGAGAACTCTCACAATAACATTGTGTTAACTGAAAACATGAATAATGCCAAACATACCTACTGATTTCTAGCTTTCTCATTTTTAAAGTGAGTGAACTTTTTGTTGGCATTGCCCAGAGACAGGTTGGTGAACCCCAAAGTCAGGTAAGGTGTAAAAGATATTTTGTTACTGTGATTTGGGGGTCTGAATTGAAAAAAGAAATCTACACTAATAAAAGAGAAATACGCTAATTGACTGTACCTCTGCGACACCCATCAGCCAATCAGGAGTGAGAATGCAAATTAACCCAACAAATATGGTGGGTTTATTTGCATACACAGGCATGGAGCGGCCAGGTGGGGTGGGATGCCTGCTATGGCAGGGGAGCGAGGGGGCGGGGGTTGATTGAGCTATAGGAGTGGTGCTCCGGCCAGGAGTGAGGACTTTCAGGCTCCCGGGTGGCCGGGAGCAAAGCCAGGGGAAGGAAGGCCTATTCTTGCACAAATCGTAGTGCAACGGGCCTCTATCCTATCTAATAATAGACAAATATGCAAATTGACCATACCTCCAACACCTCCACACCCACAAGCTACGCCCACCATCCAATCAGAGCAAGTATGCAAATTAACCCAAACCAAGATGGCTACAGCCACAGAGAGCAAGGTTTCCTAGGTAACAGAGGAAGCCAAGCTTTCCGCCTGCCCTTGCCAGGTCTAAGCCTCCACTCAAGCTACAAAGTTTCAATCATAGAAGGGAAACAAATTCAAACAAATGGCGGCAGAATGGAGCTTGAGAGAGCAGGCCAGAGTTGCCGCCAGCAACAGGGGAAGCAAAGCTTTCCGCACACCCTGGCCAGGCCCACCCGCTTAAGGCAACAAAGTTTCAATTATAACCCCAACACAAATGGCTGCCAGCCTCGAGGGAGCCCCAGGTTTGGCTCCGCTCCAGTCTACAAAGTTTCAATTGTAGAAGGTAAATAAATTCCAGATACCAGGGCCTCCACTTGGGTTGCCAGGGGGCGTGGCCGGCCTGCAAACCACCACAGGCCCCTCGCTCAGGCCACCCCACACCCCAAGGGAAGCCCCACCTGATCTGGGACACCCTTCAGGGCAAACCAGCTGGCCCCCACTCCTGTACGAGGCCTCTATCCTATCTAATAAAAGAGTACTATGCAGATTGATCATCACTGCAACACACAATATAGCTGCCCCCATGTGGTCAAAGATCCTGCCCCCATGTGGACACAAGATGGCCACCACAAGATGGCCAGCAGGAGAGGGCAGTTGGGAGGCACCCGGCCTGCAAGGGAGGGCAGTTGAGAGGGACCAAGCCTGCAAGGGAGGGCAGTTGGAGGTGATCAACCCTGCAGGAGAGGGCAGTTAGGGGTGACCAGGCCGGCAGAGAAGGGAAGTTGGGGGCAAACAGGCTAGCAGCAGAGTGGTTAGGGGGTGATCAGGCTGGCAGGCAGAAGAGGTTAGGGGCAATCAGGAAGGCAGGCAGGCAAGCAGTTGGGAGCCAGCAGTCCTGGATTGTGAGAGGGATGTCCGACTTCCCGTTTAGGGATCGGGCCTAAACGGGCAGTCGGACATCCCTTGAGGGGTCCCATATTGGAGAGGGTACAGGCTGGGCTGAGGGACAACCCCCCTCCGTGCACGAATTTCGTGCATCGGGCCTCTAGTATAAAAATAATTGTCAAAGCAGAAAAGACATGAGCATAAGTTATATAGATATCCAAAGACAAACCTTCAGGTAATGCATAAGTTAAACACACTTTAATTAACATAAACATTTGGTTACTTTTTACCAAAAAAAAAAAGAACTTTAAGGTTTCCAGCTTTTTCAAATATTACTAGTTAAAAAATTATTCAGGATGATGCAAAAAAAGTCACAAAAATTCAGCAGGCTCTCATAGTAAAAGAATATTTGTTATCTAGGGAAAATATACAGAAGTGCCATATTAAAAAATATTTTAACAGAATGTAAACCAAATTCTAGTTTTACACTATTTTATACAACTGATATAACACTTTGTTCTATATTAGCAAGCCAGTTCTTTGTCTTATGTATAAAGCCATAAACACTGAACCAACTTCTAAAAAATTTTATACATCTCACTGCTTCTTTCAAACTCATTATTAGCAAGTATTTTAAATCAAAGTGAACAAACATTACTACCCTTCAAATCTTCTAACTTAAAATGCTGTTGACTGTCTTATGTTTACTTACTGCCACAAAGAAGCAATTTTACTTTGACACAATTACACCCTTTTTCTCAATAACATATCTATTATATTATCATTCATACATCTTTTTTGTAACTACTGGGAGGAGCACACAGTTCTAATGAAACAAAATAGCTAGAGTTTTTAATTTCAGTAATTGACTTCTGTCCCTGCACAGCACAGAAAGAGCTTGAGCAGGCAGATGACCACTCTCAGGTATACTAAGCACTGACCAGAGCAACAGAGACCTGGGGAGGACTATTTGTGACTCATGAGCACATACTCTATATTTTCATTCAACCACACACATTTGTTTTAAATTTCTTAAAGTAGTAAATAATAACATGTGCCCCAATATGACCCAGTGTTGTCTAGCCATCCATTAGAACTTTACCTGTAGCCACTTAATTATGTATAAAACTAGAGGCCTGGTGCACAAAATTTGTGCATGGATAGGGTCCCTAGGACTGGCCGGGGATCAGGGATGATCAGTTTCCCCGCATACACACATCCCTGCCTCCTCCTTCCCTTGCTCCCTCAGCACTCCATCACAGCCACTGGTCGCCCATCATGTTCAGTGCTGCCCTCTGGTGGTCAGCCCACATCATAGCAAGCAATTGAACTCCTTGTCTCTTAGTCGAACTCCCAAGGGGACACTTTGCATATTAACCTTTTATATATATACTAGAGGCCCGCTGCATGAAATTCATGCACTGGGAGTGGGGTGTCCCTCAGCCCAACCTGAATGCTCTCCAATCTGGGACCCCTCGAGAAATGTCCGACTGCCCTTTTAGGCCCGATCCCCATGATTGGGCCTAAAAGGGCAGTCGGACATCCCTCTCACAATCCAGGACTGCTGGCTCCCAACTGCTCGCCTGCCTGCCTTCCTGATTGCCCCTAACTGCTTCTGCCTGCCAGCCTGATCACCCCCTAATCATTCCCCTGCCAGCCTGATTGATGTCTAACTGCTCCCCTGCCAGCCTGGTCGCCCCCAACTTCCCTCCTCTGCCGACCTGGTCACCCCTAATTGCCTTCTCCTGCAGGCTTCATCACCACCAACTGCCCTCCCTTGCAGGCCTGGTCCCTCCCAACTGCTCTCTCCTGCTGGCCATCTTGTGGTGGCCATTTTCTGTCCATATGGGGGCAGGATCTTTGACCACATGGGGGCAGCCATCTTGTGTGTTGGAGTGATGGGCAATTTGCATATTACTCTTTTATTAATAGGGGCCTGATGCACGGGTGGGGGCCAGCTGGTTTGCCCTGAAGGGTGTCCCCAATCAGGGTGGGGCAGCTTGGGAGAGGGGCTTGTGGTGGTTTGCAGGCTGGCCGTGCCCCACTGCGACCCAAGTGGAGGCCCTGGTATCTGGGATTTATTTATCTTCTACAATTGAAACTTTGTAGCCTGGAGTGGAGCCAAGCCTTCTGCTCGCTCTGTGGTGGCAGCCATTTCTGTTGGGACTTATTTATCTTCTACAATTGAAATTTTGTAGCCTTAAGCAGAGGCCAAAGCAGGCCAGGGCTGCAGAAGCGTGGCTTCCTCCATCGCCTGGGGCAACCCTAGTCTCCTTCTCTTTCCAGCTCTGTGGCTGCTGCCATTTTTGTTGGGATTTATTTATCTTCTATAATTGAAACTTTGTAGCCTTAAGCGGAGGCCTGGGCCAGCCAGGGTGTGTGGAAAGCTTGGCTTCCTCCATCACTGGGGAAACCCAAGCCTCCCTCCTGCTCTCTCTGTGGCTGTAGTCATCTTGGTTGGGTTAATTTGGATACTCGCTTCTGATTGGCTGGTGGGTATGGCTTGTGGGTGTAGCAGAGTGATGGTTAATTTGCATACTACTCTTTTATTAGATGGATAGATTAGAAGGCAAAGGTATATATGTATTAAAACTATACAAGCAACCCAGTATTTCTGTCAGAGGTACAACAGACATTTTTACTGAGATAGTGTATGGGGATTGAGTAAATCATTATGATTGATAGCATTATAAGAAACTAGAGGCCCAATGCACGAAATTCATGCATGGGGGTGTGTATCCCTCAGCCCAACCTGCACCCTCTCCAATCTGGGATTCCTCTCACAATCCAGGACTCTCCCAACTGCTTGCCTGCCTGCCTGCCTGATTGTCCCTAACCACTTCTGCCTAACAGCCTGATCACCCCCTAACCACTCCCCTGCCAGCCTGATCAATGTCTAACTGCTCCCCTAACATCCAGATTGCCTCTATCTGCCTTATCCTGCTGGCCTGGTCACCCCCAACTGCCCACCCCTGCTGGCCCAGTCACTCCTAACTGCCCTGCCTTGCCTGCCTGGTTGCCCCTAACTACCCTCCCCTGAAGGCCTGGTTGCTCCTAACTGTCCTCCCCTGCAGGCCTAGTCACCCCCAACTGCCCTCCCCTGCAGGCCTGGTCACCCCTAACTGTCCTCCCCTGCAGGCCTGGTCACCCCCAACTGCCTTCCCCTGCAGGCCTGGTTGCCCCTAACTGCCCTCCCCTGTGGGCCCAATTGCCACTAACTGCCCTCCCCTGCTGGCCTGGTTGCCCCCAACTACCCTTGCCTTCAGGCCTGGTCCCCCCAAACATTTTAAAATATATTTGTTACATTTATAAATTAAGAAACACACACACACACACATACACACACAGTATGATAGGTGTTTCTTACAGGTGAATTCTACCAAACTAAGGAAGAAAACTCCAATGCCCTGTGCCTTTTTTAAGAAAATAACTTTATTGAAGTAAAATGGGCGTGAAATAAAATGCATATATTTTAAGTCTGCAAGACATTCTGGCCTTTTTGGGACCCACCAGGATGGTGCTATAAGTAACCACCAATCTGAGTGGGGCATGTCTACTGATTGCTCAGAAAGGGCACCAGCCACAGCACTAGAACAGGTACCTCAACTCCCCTGCTCCCTGGGAATTGCTGTATTATTTCCTGAAGATGGGAAGGTGGAATGGGGTGGCCCATGTGGATCTTAGGCCTGGTCACCCCTAACCATATTTGTTGGGTTAATTTACATACTCACTACTGATTGGCTGGTGGGTGTCATGGAGGTATGGTCAATTTGCATATTTCTCTTTTATTGGTGTAGATGTGTTTTAATATTTTGATAACTGGCTTTTCCAGCTTTGTTCATTTTAGCATACTGTCACTTTAAGGGTTGGAACAGTTCAAAATAACAAAGCATTTATTCCCAAATTTTTGGTGTATTAGGTTAATCTAAGGAACATGTTTTAAAAGCAGATATTCAGAGCTCAGACCTTAAGATTTCCCATAGTTGATGTGGCCCAGGAATCTGCACTTTGAATAAATCCCTTAGATGATTTCAATGCATCTTGCCCATGATTTGAAACCTGAGGATCCCAAGCACAAACAACAAAGCCCTTCCTTTTGTAAAAATATATTGTAGGGAAGTATATTATGTTTTCATTTGATTTAGTTTAGTAGTTGGTGAATGTAAAATAATTGAAGTAGGTTGAAAAATGATTTTCTGCACCTTCCTTGTAAAATTCCTTAGCAGTATCAATTATTTAGTTTTGTAACAGAGTATTTCCCATCATATAAAACCCAAGGAAATGGTGTGTTTCTCATTTTTGCCTCTCAGCTTCTGCTTTAACATGTAATAGTCTACTTCCGACTTGTGCATTAGAGAACAAGAAAGGCTGCTGACTGCCCTAATGTTAAAAATGGACTATTGACAAAAACTTTAATTTCCAGGGATGCATTTCTGAAAATGTGAGTCTAACAGTGTCTTGAACCTTTCAGCAACTGATTGCTCTTTCTGAGTCTCTCCCCACTCACCCTCACTAACATTCTGGGACCGTGTTATAACCGGACAGGTTGCATTTAAGAATGCTATTTATTTATTTATTTATTTATTTATTTATTTATTTATTTATATTGTTTAAAGTATTACATATGTCTCCTTTTTCCCCAATTGGCCCCCCACCCCCACTACTCTCACCCCCAAGGGCAAGCCCCCACCGCCCCAGTGTCTGTGTCCTTTGGTTATGCTAATATGCATGCATACAAGTCCTTTGGTTGCTCTCTAACCCGCTGCCCTCACCAGCCATTTGTCTCTGGATCTATTTTCATTCATCAGTTTATGTTGATCATTATATCCCACATATGAGTGAGATCATGTGATATTTATCTTCGACTGGCTTATTTGGCCCAGCATAATGCTCTCCAGTTCCATCCATGCTGTTGCACATGGTAAAAGTTCCTTCTTTTTTATAGTGGTGTAGTATACTTCCAAAGAATTTTGTGCATGTTCTTTCTAGTGCTTTGCCCCTCACTTAATTTTTTAAGAATTTGTCAAAATTCCGCTGGGAAAACAACCTCCTGAACATAAACGTGGATATGTGGGGAAAAACACAGCAGATACAAGCAGGTCTCATCCCTCCCACTTGAGTCAGAATCTCAGGAGCTGGAGCCTGTGGGTCTGCACTTGAGTAAACATTGTGGGCAGATCTCAAGCACAGGGGTGTTTGAGGACCTTGACTTAGTCATGCCCAGCATTGCCTCTAGCCCTCCTACCCTACAGAATCTCTCTTGAAATCCTCAGAAATGCAGTGGTAGCCTCTCACCTTTCCACCACCCAAAGCACTCTTTTCGGAATACTATAAACAGAATGGCTTTTCTTTTCAAATGTGTATATTATAAAAATGAAATGAGAGGGGATACTCAGAGAAATGAGAATGTACCCTGCCTCCCACCCCCAACTAATTGTTTATGAAGTAAGTTTCACATGAGTGGCAGGTCTCCATGATTGTTGAAAGAGGCTCATTTGTTATTTTCTTTAAATTGAACTGAACGCTCATATCCTTTGGCACTAATGCAGTGCTCTGAGCCCAGCATCCTTTGCTGGATCTTCTCTATCTAATCACAGACATTCTCTATGGCTCTATCCCACCTTGGGAGCTCAGGAGATGGAGGAGATATTATTACTTTCCCAGAAGTTTTCTCCCAGGGTCTTTTTCTTACCATTTCCTCCCACCCTCCATGTTCTGAACCCCAGTTTGGCACTTGGAATAAAATCTGGTTTCCTTGGAGGAAAACAGCCCCAACTCTCTCTCTCCACATCACCAGGGCTGCCTTACTTAGTGTTGACCTTTAAACGTTGGCTCGATGCATCATTTGCTACCCATCTGCAGCCTTTTATTTTTCTCACTAGTTATCTAATTCCTGCAGAAGGTAGCTTATGTTCTAGGAAATCCACATCCCTATAAATCTTTATCGTGTTAAGCCTTTTAAACATGAAATTCTTCTGAAATATTATTTTGAAATTCTACTTGGGCCGCATACCAATCTTGTGATTTTCAGCTTTGCTTTTGTTCCCTTGCCTCGCTTTCTAGTTGCTCTGGCTTTCTGCTATCTCGCTTGCCCTGAGCTCATTCTACAAAGGAATCAATGCCTTTATGATTAAAGTCAAAATGGTTTCAGATCTCCCCAGAAATATTCTAAATACACACATTTCATCTCACTGCAAAATCTGCTATTTTCTGAAATGCTCAGCCCTTTATTTCAAGATCTTTGTGATATCTTGATGCAGGCTCATGTTACTTTCCCTCCCTGCCTATGTTTCCCATTCACCTTGTCTGAAAACTGTATGCACATCCCAGAACAAAGAAACACACTCCTGACCCGAGAGAAGAGGTGGCAGCTTCCATCCGGCTGAGAACTGATTACTCCCGAGTATGACCTGCGCCCACAATAGATTCTGAAGAGAACAACCATCAGAAATAGTTATAATTAAGTAAAATAGCCACCAGTTGTTCTAAGGACTGTGATGATAACATCCAGATACTAAGTCCTTGAAAAGTCTACATAAGGCATGGTGTAGCCGTTCTTACTTGAGGCAGAGATGTCTGCTTGCAGGTCTGTGGATAAACTTAACTTCCCAGAAAAAACATTCCTAAGAACCTCTTTGACATGCAGCAAACTTTTGAATTTTTTTTTTTTTTACTGTGTCCTAGTCCATGAAAAGCAAGAAAAGTCTGAAAACTAATACTTCAAAGCCGCCCCAAACAACAAAATGATAACATTTTGGACTGATCAATGACCAAAATTGCCTATGACATAATTGTCCTGCCCCTCTAACTAGAAAAATCTAAATATTCTCCAAGTAAACGGACAGGTTCTGCATTGGATTTTCCCATTAGTGGGTGTGAGTGGGATAAAGGATACAGAGCCAGCAAGAACAGTAACTTGCTTGTTTTTCTATTCACATTAGGACATTTCTAATCCTGTAGTGTAGGCTTCATAACATAATATATCTTTTCTCTTTTTTCTTATCTAAAACTTTTACTCTACTCTTAAAGGGCAGCATGAGAAATCTTGGAAACATTTTAATTCCCAGACTGCATTGCCTTTTACTTTTATTTAGAAGGATGAAGAAATCTCAGCTAGGAAGTATCTGGAGACTTTTGGAAGATCCCTGAAGCAGAACGGTGTTTAATGTACGATGCCTTTCACACACTAGGTATGTTTTAGTGGCATAAGAAAATATGACCTTTGAGAGGTCACCTGAGCTGACTGCTCACCGATGGAACTTTTCAATTGGGCAGCAGCATTTCAGGATGTCTGGAATGTGCAACCTGCTTCCACACTGTAAAGGGCGGGTTTTGAATATTTAGTGCCAAACCCAAAGAATGAAATAAAGAATAAAGAGTATGTAGGATAGAATAGCGGACAAAGAGGCAATCGGCTCTTGAGGTCTGAGTCACTCCCTCATCACCAGCCCCTACATTCTCTCAGCTCTGCCTCCACATCTTTTACGTATCTCCTCTTCTTTGTTTGCACAGCCACCACCTATGTTAGATTCTGCCCGTGTATTTCACTTACACCGCTTCCCAATCCATAATAAAGCCCAGCTCCGATCAGGGCCCTCCTGCCTCCATCGGCTCCCCTTTACTTCCCATCTGAATCTAAACTGCAATTGATTCTCCCTGCCTTGTTCTTCTGACACATTCTATCCTTCAATAAGGCCAAATGCCTCCATGTGACTGGTAGACCCTGGCATAGGCTGGCTTTGGGTTTGACCAATTCTGCAATGATGAATCATAGTGATCTTTTCACTCTTAAAGTGACACAATTTGGACAATAAATGATATGTTCGCTGTGTGTATCCTCTGCACGTCGTACTGCATTCTCCGTGAACTGTTTTCTAGAAATAGTCTTTTTCTCATTGAGACATGCACATAAATGTATCCGTGCTCTTTCTCATGTTCTTTTTGATTCCTTTAGTTTCCTTCTATTGTTCCCATCTTTCTTTCCAACTGTTATAGGGAGAGATAAGAGTACTGTAGTCTTTATAGGCTGAATTCAATATCCCCTAAAATTCATATGTTGAAATTCTAATCCTCAATGTGACTGTTTTTGGAGATAGAGTCTTTATGGAAGTAATTATGTTTAATTAGGTCATTAGAATAGGGCCTGATCCTATAGGATTAGTGTCATTATAAGACGAGACAATAGTGTTTCTCCCCCCCCCTCTCTCTCTCTCTCTCTCTCTCTCTCTCTCTCTCTCTCTCTCTCTCAGACACAGCAAGAAGGAGGCTGTCTGTAATCCAGGAAAACAACTTTCACCAAACCTGACTATGTTGACACCCTGATCTTGGACTTTCAGCCTCCAGAACTTTGAGGGGGAAAAAATGCTGTTTAAGCTACCCAATTTATAGTATTTTGTTATGGCAGCCTGAGTTGATTAACACAGTAGTCTAGACTAATTGTTTGTGGGTGATAATTTTTTTTTTAATAAACATGTTTGCATACTTAAAATATCAAGGGCAGTAGCTTTGCATATAACAAGTTCGCTACATACACATACATGCACTTGTGCAACACTTACATTGATCAAATTTCAGAATTTTAGTTAGCTGTAGTAAAACTTTTATATTTTAATAATCTATCTGCATTGATTGGATTTGATCACTTTATATGCTGTCCTGTTAAAGACATGTCCTCTTTTCATGGTAGTAACAGCCAAAATTTATATTCTTATATAGAGGTGTGACCTAAGAGAATGAATGGATTATAGATTCTTAAGATATAAATGTTAATAATATGTATTTGTGAGAATCAGTGGCATGGGTAAAAAGAGAAGCATTTATTTTTTTCCAATAGTTATCATTTTTATTTTAAAGATGAGCTTCCAAGGAAGGACATCATTAACACAATAGGTCTGCCCCATCTTTTCATTACATCCCCCCAATTTTTTTTCTTTGTTGTAGGTATATTTCAAGGCAACTGAGCCTGGAAAGTTCAAGTTGGACTTACAGATTTTACTGTCCCTAAGTGGATTAGCTTTGCCTGCTGCTAAACTGTCATGGACATTCCTTCAAGATCTTACTGCCCCAGTGACCACCAGAGAAAAAAAAGCTGCCTTAGATACCATTGAATGCTTTTGGCACTTCTTGGAGATGTTAGCGCCTCGTTAAAAATACATAAAGAACCAGTAACCAAACATTTAATTTCCTAGGCTCCCCATCAAACTCTGTCCTCACAGTGGTTTCTTCAACTCATGGTTTCTGTTTCCAAAATAGGAAGGTCCAAAATATCAAACACTGGCTTTGTGTTTGTTTAGATTTATACTCCAATTTTTGAACTTATAGTGCAATATAATGACTCTCCTGATAACAGACAATAAAATATATAATTCCAATAAAATTTAATATAGACTATTCATGAATTACTAACTAGCAACAGATTAATGCAATATGAACTTACTGCTTAAACTACAGATTGTAATCGTTAAACAGTCTCTGATGATTTGAGAGTCACGTGGGTGGCAACATATAGACTCCAGGTCATTGCTTTGAGCATATTTCTTTCTGTGCAATAGACATGCAGCTATATTTTCCCTTTAAGATGGACCTTTTCTTAATTCAGCCTATAGAACTTTATAGACATTAATCAGGATTTTGCTAAAATGGCAATACTTTCAAATGTCTTTCTCTCACTAATGCCTAATATGTTATCTAATTGATGAGGAGAAGAAAGCTAGTTTCAGTAGAAAGAGAACATTTTCCCCAAGTAATTCCATCTAAGTCTGGCATAATATGAACTATATATCTTTAGGATTACTGCAAAAGACTATAGTAACCTTTGCTTTAAAATGTTCTTGCATTTTCATGTGGTTTCATACTGCCAGTTCCTTTGGACCTGATTCAAAATGTCAAAACTCTTCTTGTGTTTCTATCTTGGACTTAAGATAAATTGTTTCTTAGAAAAACTTTTCTTAAAGATTCTAAATTTTTTGTCTAAGTTTATGAATATAAAAAAGACTGATTTTAAGTAAAATTTAAAGATCTGAAAGTTATTGATATAAATTCTCTTTTCTTAATGAGTCAGAATGTCAAAGCTGTGGTTAAGATGAGGTGATATTAATTTGTTTAAATTGTAACATATTGTGTTTATCCCAGAGAAAATTATGCTAATTAGTTGGAAACTTTTAGGAGGTTTGACACACTCTGTTACTTAGAATAAAATGTTAAAATCCTCCCAAGAATCCTTACTCATATGTTTATTATATGAATAAGATTCTTTGTGTCCAGCCAATATGGCTGAGTGGTTGAGAGTCCACCTATTAACCAGTAGGTTATGGTTCAATTCCTGGTCAGGGCACATGTCCAGGATGTGGGCTAGATCCTCAATAAGGGGCATGCAGGAGGTGGCTGATCAATGATTCTCTCTCATCATTGATGTTTCTACCTCTCTCTCACCCTTCCTTCCTCTCTAAAATCAATAAAAAAAAGATTCTTTTGTCATATGAATATGAACAAAGGAAAGGTAATTGATATTTTAAATTATTCTGCCCAGGAAAGAGTCAAAACCTCTCTAGAAGAATGCATTGGCCACTCACGAGTTGAGAGCATGGATATGACCACTCCAGCCATTAGAAACAGAAAAGCAAATTTCTTGGACTTAAGAACATTATCACAGATCTTCTGAATTGACAAGACCAGACATTTCTAAGACTGCTAGAAAAAGAAACTCTCCCCATCTTTATATTTTTAAGGTAAAAAATCCATTTATTGCACCCAAGGTTAGAAAGAAAATAATGCTAGAGTTTTCTTGGACCAATAATAATAGGGTATCATAATAGATTATTTTAATGCCTTAAAAGCAACATGTAAAACATCGATTATATTTTCAATTTATGACAAGTAATTTGTCTCTACAATAAAAATTACATTTGGTGAATATTTCATCAATATATTTAGACTGATTTTATTTCTCAGCCTTGGAAACAAGAGAAAAGCTACTCTAATGTGAGCAATCTATAATAATGAAAGTGTAATATGCTAATTGGACCGGACATCCTTCCGGACATCCTTCCTTCCAGACAAAGCCACAGCAGGCGGGGCTGTGGCAGGGGTGGCAGAGGCCCCCTGGCCACTGTAGCGGGAGGGAGGAGGGGAGGAGGCTGGAGCTGGCACCAAGGCCATTGCACAAATTTTGTGCATTGGGCCTCTAGTCTAATATAATCTGTTTTAGCAAACCATGTTTCACATTGAAATAAGAACCCCTAAGATTCTTTGCTCATAGTTCTATAGAGTGTTTGATTTTGCTAGGCAGAGGTGAGTCTGAAACAATGTTCTCCAGACGGTCTTTTTTTTTTAAATGTCTGTTTTCATAAGGTAATTAAGGAAATGCACCTGTAGCAAAACAAGCACCACAGATTACAAATTAATTGCTGAGAAACTTCCAGAAAAAAATATGATGGAGTTAAAGTGCCAGAGACGTTCTCTTCAATGTTTCCTATTGACATGCCCATGAAATCAATAACAAAGAGCCCGGCTGTTGTGGCTCAGTGGTTGAGCCTTGACATATGAACCAAGAAGTCACAGTTCGATTCCCAGTCAGGGCATATACCTGGGTTTCAGGGCTCGACCCCCAGTAGGGGGTGTGCAGGAGGCAGCTGATCAATGATTCCCTCTCATTATTGATGTTTCTGTCTCTCTCTCTCCCTGTACCCTCCTTTCTGAAATCAATGAAAATATTTTTTTAAAAGAAAAGAAGCCTCAGCATCCACAATTAATGAAAATAATGTAGTGTATGCTAAAACTGTTAGAATTTACTGCATGTTTCTAAAGCAATGGTACAGAATTAAGAGACAAGAGATGAGAGATACCTAAAAGAATAACATTTGATCAAAATTCAATTAAAAACAACAAAACAAGAATACTCCAAATGACATCTCTTGAACTTGACATTAGGATTACTCCACAGTCAGCCCTGAAGTCCAACTTCAAATGCACTTTTAATATCTCTAATTTTTAGGAGAGAAACGTGTACATTCAAGAATTGAAGTGACATATTTTGAGGCATTCTGTTTTGATGTTGTTACTAACCCAGAGTTTTTGTCACAAAGTCAGTATACCTTTCTCTTTTCATCAGGAATGAATAAAACATATTTTCCTATGTTCTGCATGTCTAGTTTCCAGTAGAGAGCTAAAATTTATTGATGCCAAAGCTGTCCTCATTCCAAAGCCATTGAAGAGGGCAGAAGCTACCTCTGCAGAAACTTGGCATTGGCCAAAACCTTTTGTTTATTGAAATATAGAGATGAAAGAGAGTTATAAAGATCCCCATAAACTTCAGTCAGTCTGTTCAAGGCTAAGTTGAGCAGTGACTGATAACAAATGACGCTTAGATGGGAGAGACTGTGTTCTGATATCTCAGTTTCCACTTTCAAGTAAATGGCTCTCATTCAAACCCATCCCTTACCACTTACCAGCTGTATGAGTCTTGGACAAATTACTCAAGCTCTTTGAGCTCAGGTTTAATATGGGTAAAGTTGCAAATCTCTTAGCATTATGGCCAAGAGCAAAGTAAATACATTTATACAGGTGTTCATTTAAATCATCTCAGAAATTTGTTATGTACATATTCAATATCAGCAGCATGTAGACTGGTTTTATAATGATTGAAAGCAGATATAAATCTTCAAACCTTATACACCATGTGGGCTTTGGAGGAGGATGAGAACGGTAACTTCCTTTGTCTTAAATAGATTTTCTTTTTCCATTTTACTTCATTCAGGACAAAAAAAAACAAAGAAAACCAAAAACAACAACAACAACAACAAAAAACAAAAACCAGCCACTCCAGTGTTTTCAATTTATTCAGAAAGAAAACTCAAACAATGTAGTGTACGTCTCCTCTGTCATCTTTCATTAGAGAAGCATTTAATTGGAGTTTGGGAGAAATACATAGCATCTTGTCCTCAGGGGTTACATGTGATCATTGCCTTGAACTACTTTATGGCAATATCTGCAGAAATATTTAATTTATCATTTGGTCTCTAGTTATATGGCCTTTTCTCTATCCATTAGGATAGACTACTCTGACCCTGTTGGCTCTAAGTGTCCTATCTGCAATGCTGACTACGTGAGAAAATATGGGCTATCCTAAGCCACTGCCCTGGGATCTCCATGCTGCTATCCCTATACCACACATCAATGCCATGGATAGCTGGAGAATTCTGGGAAGCTTGCCAATACACAATGCAGTCAGATAGAAAGGGGCATAGCCTCTTCCATTCTTAATACCTAAATCTCTCTGGTTCTGTTTCTCCAAATAGGGAATGGCTGCAAGTTCATCTAATATAACTCTTTTTATTTCTTTAGCTTAAAGGATGTTGTTCTAGCCTGAGTGGTGGTGATACAATTGAATCAGCATTCTTTAAATTGTACTTATACCTGAATGTGGCTTAAACAAACACAAGAATTTGATGCTGATAATAGTTCTGTTTAGATAATACTTTCTTTGAACAAACCAAGATCTTGTGTCTCTCAAACCAAAATGGGGCATGAATTCTGATAGGGTTAAAAGGAATTGGACCAGGGAGTGTGATATGCATAGATTAATACACCAACATATCACCTTTTCCATTTATCTCATTAAAATAAATGAAATATATCTTGAATTAGGACAGTTTTATTTCATCCATCAGTGCCTTAACAAAGACTAACCAGTTAACACATTTCATACAAAGCCAGATATCTTTCTTCTAATTTTCTCTAATTGGTAAATAACTAAATTGGGAAATAGATATCCTAAGTAGAAAGTGTCATTTCCTAAAGAATTAATTTGGCAAACCAAAAGCTATAAGCAATGATAAGCATCATGTTGCCATCCATGCAAGAATATAAGCCCCAAAGAGCATGAATTCAGATGAAAAAATTACTTGCATGGAGTGATTATGAGTTTTGAATATATGAATAGCCAAATATTTATATAGGGAAAATGATGTTAGATCTCAATTCATAAAAAAGTATTTTATATTCACATGAGGGTGGTAATAATAGTCATTTTACTAAAAGCTAACATTAATTAAGTACTTTGTGTTGGACACAGTTCTAAGTGCTTAATAGGTATTCATTCTAATAATCTTCACAGCTCATTACTATCCCCATTTTGGTTGCCAGATTTTGCAAATAAAAATCAAGGATGTTCAGTTAAATTTGAATTGCAGATAATCAATGAATAAATTTTATTATAAATATATTCCAAATATCAAATGTGACATATGAATACAACTTATTAATTATTTATTCAAAATTCAAATTTACCTGGCATCCCCAATTTATCTGGCATTCCATCCTCATTTCACAGGTCTAGAAACAGTGTTACAATTGAAATATATACACCCCTCTATACAGCTCTAAAAATTGGATTATTCCAGATACATGCAACAAATAGGAGCTCTGGCCCATCCCTACTAAACTTGATGCTCCTTCTATTGTCTTTAAGAAAAGTCATTAACTCAGTTCATATTTACTAAGAATATCTTAATGCCAATTGCTCAGCCTTAAGCACAGTGAGGATCATATTTTGAGGAACTCTTCCCCACTCTCCATTGGTCTCCTATGCCAATTACTATTGGTCAACATGCTGTCTTCCCAAGTCTAGCTCCCTTCATAATTCATTCATTCAAATTCCCCTTTATTTGGGAATATCTCTTGCTCTCAAATCTTTACCAAAACCTTTCAACAAAGGACAATTGGATTCTACTCTATTCACAGAAATGTTGATTATTACCCAACCTATTTCTGAATGTGAGGAGATACTGCTCTGATGATAAATTCAACACTAGGATAATATTCTGAAACCCACTTCATCTATCACCCACCAAAGCCTTCATCTTTTCTAACCATTTCCTAGTTTCTCTTGTCACTGCAGGGACTTCTTTGAAACAGGATGATGGTAGTGTTTTCTATGACATCCCACCTGAAATAATTCACGATTAGTCTTATGTTTTTTATAAAGTAATATTTGGATTCAAATTTCTGGTTCTACATAATGTTACTTTTTGTACATGGTTCAAGGATTTCTATTTCATAAATATACTAATTAGACCGGATGTCTTTCCGGACGACCTCCCAGACAAAGTCGGGGCTACAAGGGCCGAGGCGGCCATCGTGGTGGCAGGGGCCAAAGCAGAGGCAGCCGCAGCGGTGGCAGGGGCCCAGCCTCTTGCACGAATTTCATGCATTGGGCCTCTAGTTTTTATATAAAAGTTTGTAAATACTCATGGGTTATAACCAAAAACTTTCTAGAATCAGACACATTTATAATGGACAAATAATTGGCCTCCCTCTGCAAATATTTTACCACAGTTTTATGGTAGATTTTAGATGAGGGTATTTCCTGCACACATATTATTAACAATCCTGGTGCATGTAATACCTATTATCAAAATACAGTGGGTATTTACAATGTGCCTGTCACTGCACTCAGTCATTTCTATACATATTATTGGAGGCTCACAATAATCCTCTTGGATTGATTGCAGTTATTCAATTTTTTATATAAGGAAACTGAGTCTCAGCCAAAATCACACAGCTAGTAAGTGGGAGAGCAGCAATTCTGACCCCGGGATCTTAGCCATGATAAAGACTTTTGTTCTTTTTCCATGCAAAAGACTCCTACCATTTGTGGATGACATTTATGTCAATCAACTTATGGGATCTCCTCACAAACCTTTCTTTAAAGAGAAGTTGAGTGCAGGTCACTGTCCATCACACTCTTCTCTGGGGCTACTTCCTGCAGCACACCTGGCAATGAGGGCAGTTCCCTAAGGTTAGCCCTTTGAAAGTGGTGTAGTGTGCTGATAGAATCCTAATGCAAACTCCTCAGATGCAGCACAGATGCCCTGTAGATTCTGCTTTGAATGGAGGGGAAGAAGTCAGCTCCCAACACTGTTTTCAAAAAAGTCCTTCAATTTTGCACTCATCTTTCCTGGAATAAACCATCTGGCTTCCTATCAGACCTCTAAGACCAGGGTGTTTCCATTCAATCTAGATTGTCCCAATTAATTCAGTCTTCTACTACTTAATATATGTTCTTGTCATTAAAAAAAAAGAACTACTATATATTGAACACCTATTTTGCTTAGCACCCTGAAATGTGAGTAATAACATTTTCATTTCACAGATTGGAAAACTATATATAGACAGGTTAAGCAGCTTGCTCAAGACCACACATGAGGTAAGGGAAAAATCCGGAGCTTTACGTATTCCAGTGCTATGCCATGATACTAACTTAACACCTATAAACTCTTACTCTCCTATCACAGTCTTCTTGTTCCTTTTAATATGCCAGTTCTTAAAACATTATATATCATATGCATCTTTCTCTAGCAAGAGTGAATTCAGCTTACTTTTGATACTATGAAACCTTCATATGAGGTTCTTTTTCTAGGATGTCCAAAAGGACTTTTTTATTATACTAGAGGCCTGGTGCACGACATTTGTGCATGACATTCGTGCACTCTGTGGGAGGGGGGATGTCTCTCAGCCTGGCCTTCGTCCTTTAGCAGTCTGGGAGCCCTGGGGGGATGTCTGACTGACGGCTTACGTCTGCTGGGGAGTGGACCTAAGCTGTCAGTCGGACATCCTTAGTGCTGCCGTGGAGGCAGGCTGCTGAGCTCACTAGCTGTCAGCCCGGCATTTAAAATCTGCTTAAATAATGAGTATTGTGTTCAGTGTACATCATTATTTTAAGAACAGCCAAAGGAAATTAGCATTTTTAATTCAGTGAATGGGAACAGGTAGCGGACAAAAGTGTGTCTATTGGTTTTAGCCTTATTTAGTGACATTCTAATTATTTCTATAACGAATAAAATGGACAGTTTGTATTTAAGAATTTATTTGAGTTTAAACCCCTGACAATGTGGTTGTGCATGATTTCTCCCCCAAGTTATAAAGAAAGAGAATATCTATCTATAGTTTATGATAGTTACATCTAGGAGGGAGTTAAAAACACTTGTAATTTAAATAAAATCAAATTAAAAAGCTGTCAAAATCTGTTTGAGCTCATTTCATGAATAGCCTCTGAAGTCATGCTCAGGACTCTCCCCTTCTCAGAGTGTAAATAGATTCATTATTTAAACAATTTAAATTATGTCATGTAAAAGAGCTATCAATCAATCAACATGGATATAATATCCCAAATCCAAACCCACAAGCCACTGATACTAGAGGACAAGACCTAGAAGATTGCAGTTACTCTTGTAGCTAAGAAGTCATTTTCCAGGTGACATAGTTGTGCAAGTGCACCTTAGACAACCTTGGGCAGGAGCCCTGCAGACTCCTTATTGGAAGATCAATAAAGAAGATTAAATTATTTAATAAGGAAACATGTGGAATTGTGGGAAAGATAGAGTAAAATCCTCCAAAAATCGACTCCACTGTAAAAACAGTAAGAATAGCAGCTGGCAAAGTTGTTCACATCATCTTTTTCAGAACTTTATTAGTTAACCAAAAGCCTTAAAAAAAACCCAAGGAGCATTTATTCAAGAAAAATGGATGGATTTCAATGAGAACAGGGACTTTGGGATGTAAAATGGTATAACTGCTTTGGGAAATAGTTTGTCAATTCCTCACAGAGTAATATAGAGAATTATCATAGACCCAGCAGCTCCACTTCTAAGCATATACCACAGAGTATATGTCCACACAAGAACTTGTATGTAGATTTCATAGCATCATTATTCACAGGAGCTAAAATGTGGAAACAACCCAAATGCCCATTGATTAGTGAATGGATAAACAACACTTAACATATTCATACAATGAAATATCACTCAGACATAAAAAGAAATGAGGTACTGATATGTGATATAACAGGGGTACATTTTACATGTTTAATGCATAAAGACTACATGCTGTGTGATTCCATGTATGATTCTGGATACCTTGAAATGTCCAGAAAAGGCAATTTAATAGACCCAGAAAGTACATTACTGTTTGCCAGAGTGTGGTTGGAGGTGTGTGTGTGTGTGTGTGTGTGTGTGTGTGTGTGTGTGTGTTGGGGGAAGGAGGTGGGACTAAAGTAACTGCTAATGGATATGGAGTTTCTTTTTGGGATTGATGAAAATATTTGGAAGCTAGGTAGTGGAGATGGTTGTGGAATTGTGAATATACTAAAACCACTGAGAAACCACAAGTAAAAGTAAGGTACTTCATGTATTCAATAAGAAAAGTATATTATGGCCACCCTCATTTAGTGATTTTTAAAAATAAGTAGCAAGACTGATTAGCTCATTAAAATCACACTTTTCTGATAAAATTGTGAGATAGTATTGTCCTGAAAATATATGATGTCACCCATAAGTGGAATTAAAAGAACAAAATAAACAAACAAAATAAAAACAGACTCATAGATACAGGGAACAGACTGCCAATTTGTCAGAGGAAAGGGGAGATTTGGGGGGTGGGGGCTGGGTGAAAAAGGTGAAAGGATTAAGAAGTACAAAATGGTACCTACAGAATAGTCACAAAGATGTAGATTACAGCAGAGGGAATACGGTCAATATATCATGATAACTATGTATGGGACCAGGTGAGTACTTGCAGCATTGGGGGGAACCACTCTATAAAGTACATGCTTTTCTTATCACTTTTCTATGCATCTGAAACTAATACAGAATAATTTTGAAGGTAAACTGTAATTTAAAAATAAATAATAAATAAATAAATAAATAATGATATGGTCAAGATGTAATTCCTTGTCATATAAATATGTAATTCTCTAGGCTTCAAATTCCAAGATGCATGTCAGGACTGGCATCCATTCTTTAAAAAGAACCTTGTATGAGGCACTTGCAACCCATTAATAGAAGTAATCATTAAAAAATTACAAGCTCAAATACGTGTCTATGTTTGCGCAACTCAGGGGAGAGAGAAACAACGTCTGGGACTAGCAAAGCACACAGGGCGATGCCACCGCCGTGCCCTGTAGATCAGGGGTCCTCAAACTTTTTAAACAGGGGGCCAGTTCACTGTCCCTCAGACCATTGGAGGGCCGGACTATAGTTTAAAAAAAACTATGAACAAATTCCTATGCACACTGCACATATCTTATTTTGAAGTAAAAAAAACAAAACGGCAAAAACTCCCGCATGTGGCCCGTGGGCCGTGGTTTGAGGACGCATGCTGTAGATGAATAGGCAAAGGCTTAAGAAGCTACACAAATAGAAAACAACATTAAAATTGGTGTCATCAACTGGGTCAAAAGAAAGCCAATTTATTCTGGGCTTGAATGTTTTCAAAAGATTTCAGTTTGTTAGCTTCCCTGTCTGGGAAATTTGGAAAGGAAATTGTCTTGTTCTCCCCCTTGAAATAACTATAGCCACATGCAGCGTCATAAACTACCATTTATGCACTGTCTTTGTAAAAGTATATAAAACATTCTTTCAGATTATTTTACTTGAGTTTATGCCTTTACCTTTCTTCACCCTATCCATCAGCTCTCACTATCTTTCTCCTTCGGGACTGTTTTAGGATGGAGCCCAGTCTATTAATGTGGACATTATATTTTGGCCTAATTATTATTCCTTTTGGAAGTAGCTCCCTGACATTCCTTGGGAAACTGAGCCTCTCCCAGTGCCCATACTCTTCAAAATATTGCCAGTCAGGGAACCTCACATGAAACCCAGCCATCAGTTCTCCAGGAATCACCAGCCTGTATCTAAAAGGCATAGGAGCTGACAATGATTCTCATTCACTCTTGCAGGTCCCCAAAGGGACTGATTCCTTTGTATTCCTGTTCCATGTATTCCTGTTCCACCGGTCCTAAGAACAAGTCCCCATTTAGTTGAAGTTCTAATTCTTTTGTATGTCCTTTGATTCTTTGTGTTCTTCTTAGCCTTTCAGCAAATTCTTCTTTGTACCGCATTTCTTTTTTTTTTTTTTCCATTTTGCTGACTGCAGAACCTTTTTTTTGTCATTGTTTAAAGTATTACATATGTCTCCTTTTTCCTGGTTAACCCCCCCCCCCGCCACTCCCACCCCCCAGGACAAGCCCCCGCTGCCCCAGTGTCTGTGTCCATTGGTTATGCTAATATGCATGCCTATAAGTCCTTTGGTTGTGTGCTGCATTTCTGTTGCTTGAATCATATTATTCCCCTTCATTTTAGGATTGTAGACATGGCTTTCACTATCCAGCCTTATCTATCAACACGGTGAGAGATTGAGAAATTAATATCGAGGGAGTAAATCTGCAATTGATATTGCTATTTCAGAATTGCCTTCTATTGTTACCTGCCTCCTCAGTGCACACAGTTACAAGGAAAGCCAGGCATTCTTTTAAATTTCTTTATTTCTTGTGATATATGACATCCTTTTATTGGTTTGAAAAATAAAAACCAATTACCTAGTAGAATAGAGAGGTATGTAAATGTATGTATATAGATTTATGTATGTGGGTGTGTGTGTGTGTCTGCATGCATATTCACTCATTCAATGGCATAAGTTTAATAATTGATTCAGAAAGTATCTTTTCTTCAATTGATTTATTTATTCAAATCCCATGAACTAATTTTGTGTGGAATCATCTTGTAGTTTCATTCCTATAATTCTGAGTAATTTCTGGGAAAGTTTTAACAATCTGGTCTACCTGTCAAACTATATCAGAGTTATTTTGTTAGTTCAAAATGTGCATTATTCAATGCAAACTTTTGAGATTATTGCAAATGGCACTTTAAAGGAGAGTTTGTTAACTAATAATGGAGAAATCTAGATATATTCTATTTTATTTTGAACAATTACAAATGTGCCATTAAAATTGTTTTCAGTGAAAGACATTGACACAGAGGGAACATTAAAATAAAGGCAAAATATAATGGTGAAATAAAGAAAATAGTAGAAATATGCAGAGTGGTACATAATTAAATTATGGCTTTAATTATGGTAACTAAGTAAAAGTTGAAATATGGTGTATTACTTAATTTATGTTACCTTAAGTAAGGGAGAATAAGCTCAACATGAAAGAGGAATTTCTCCCTGCCTATGAATTTTTTAAAGATGTTTTCCTATTAATTATATACAAAAGTCAATGGAGCACATAATGGACAATGTCTTCAGTCCTTCTGTCAGTTAGGAGTCTTTCAGGTGTGATTGTCAAAATAAACTAATGAACAACAACAACAACAACAACAACAACAAAAACCCACAAAATTTACTACCTCTCTCAATTGCAAGTCAAAAGGCGATTGGTTTAACTCAGAGCCTGACCCAGGTGAACAAGATGCGTTTCTTGATTCTTTTTCTTCTGTGTTGTTTTTATTTCCTTGTAGTCACAAGATGGCTTTTAGAAGTTCTCAGGTTGAATCCTAGGCTAGTCTTTCCAGTCAAAATCTCTGTTAGTTTCATTAAGCCAGATTAAATGCAGATATATCTATCAGTCACTGCATCCTGGAACATGAGATCCCAATACTCTAGGGATGGTGTTGGGTCCATTGGAAGAATATGGGTGAGACTGAAGAAGAGCCTCCCAGTGAGAATTTGGGAAATTAGGATGATGTTAACCAATTACTGTGTATCTTCCTCTTTAAATATTTAGGAAGTTTTCTATGGTCACAAATTTTTCATGTTGGTGTATATAGATCTATAAATATATATGTATTTATTTTGTTGTTTTTGCAATGATGATGTTGAATTTCAAATCTAGAGCAACTTGGCACAGCAAAGAGAATGCACATATGTGCAGACAGAGGGAAGGGGGAGGGCTGGAGGCCATAATCCTTTGAGGATTTGCACCAATCTTTGGGAAGAGGTTTGGATTTCTGCTGGCCTTGGAATGTTCTGGCTACTGAGAGACAGGGAAGCTCCCAGCTGGAATGTGGGTGTTAGTTGCATTTTTTTTTTTGCCATTGCTAAGATCAGCGATGGCATGAGAAATGGAACTTTATAAAGTAGAAAAACATTTTTTAAACAAGTGAAAAGAGTTTGAGAAAGTAAGGAGATGTAGCATATGTCTTTCTCTTCAGTTGATATCTAAATTCATAAAAAATTTAAATCTGCATAAAACATAATAAGAAATTATGAAACATATCCACCAGTACTTGAATCTGATGTTACCATCCTATCTAATAAAAGAGTAATATGCAAATTGACCATCATTCCAACACACAAGATGGCCGCCACAAGATGGCCAGCAGGGGAGGATAGTTGGGAGGGACCAGGCCTGCAAGGGAGGACAGATGGGGGTGATCAAGCCTGCAGGGGAGGGCAGTTAGGGGTGACCAGGCCGGCAGAGGAGGGAAGTTGGGGGCGACTGGGCCTGCAGGAAAGGGCAGTTGGGGGGGCCCCAGGCCTGCAGGGGAGAGCAGTTGGGGTGGACCAGGCCTACAGGGAAGGGCAGTTAGAGGTGACCAGGCCTGCAGGGGAAGGCAATTAGGGGCAAAGAGCCTGGCAGGGGAGCAGTTAGACTTCAATCAGGCTGGCAGGGGAGTGGTTAGGGGGTGATCAGGTTGGCAGGCAGAAGTGGTTAGGGGCAATCAGGAATGCAGGCAGGCGAGCAGTTGGGAGCCAGCAGTGCTGGGTTGTGGGAGGGATGTCCAACATCCCATACTACTGGGATTGGGCCTAAATGGGGAGTCGGACATCCCTCGAGGGGTCCTAGATTGGAGAGAGTGCAGGCTGGGCTGAGGGACACACACCCCCGTGCACAAATTTCATGCACCGGGCCTCTAGTGTCTGTATAATAAAAGTGGATTTGGTCAAATGGAATCTCAATCAAGTATAATTACTTATTGAAATAATAAAAGATCATTCTTAAAAGCTGGTTTTGAAGTTCTGACCTCAAAATATATGTAAATGTACAAGTTAAATTTCTTAAATGTAACCATCAGGATCTGACAAAACACAAGGCTATTATTTTCAAAAGAATGTGACTATATTGAATAAAATGTTGTTCTTATGTCTTCTTCAACATGAAGGATGATTTATTTTTATGTATTATCTTCATGTTGTCTACTGAAAGATTCCTCAGACTTATTTCTCCTGAAAGAGGTTTTCTTTTATTTTTTAAAATCGACATATGATTTGCAATATAAGGCTATTGCTACTTTCGTGTTCAATCATGAGCTCAGAGAAAGCAGGTTCCACATTTGTAACTTAACCAGTGTATTGAATATCACAAATGACTTTGAACTGAACAGATATAAAAGTGAGCATTCAGTCATGCATTACTGATATTTCATACTTAGTAAGTGAATCACTCCATTTCTTATATATTTTGGTACCTGACACTTCTTGTATGTCCATAAAAAAATCAATAAATGATTTGTGCTGCCTTTAATGGACAATAAAAGAGTTTTACTTTATCAGACAAATGAGGGCCTGACCAAAAAATACTCTCTTAATAAATATTTTTTAAATGAATTCACCTCAAAGTCACCTTGAGTCTAGAACAATCATTGGTCTGTCAAATTCCTGCATACAAACAAATTAAGCATAAAATAAAAATAAAATATTTAGTACCTTATCTTTGGTCAAAGTTCATGAAATGCTGAACCAAACACAAACCAAGTTGCCTTGCAAGGACATAAATTGGAGGACTGAATTATAATTTTATTTAATACGTTGTTATCCTTCTTCACTAAAATAAGAGATTCACTAGGTGTTAAGATGCAGTGCAATTAGGCTCTATTATAAGAAAACCTTTTCTCCTATACAAAAACCCAAGGCTATCAACTCAGTGATTTTCATAGGAGAATAAATTATTAAATAATTTACCCTTACATACTGAGGTTCTTTTACCAAACTGAGCTTCAATTATATCGAAAATATTGGATTTGAGTATCAGTTCTTCAAAACTATATTTTGGTTAAAAGTAAGTTTCATGCAGATGAGTAGTCCCCAAGCATAATGTGTCATCAAAAGCATTAGGAGAGCTCTTTTAAAAATATAGATTCCATAATTTTTCCCCCCTGGAGATCATTATCTGGTAAATCTGGTGGGCCCCAGAGATTTCTCAGAATGAGCTAGATTGGGGACTATTGATGTGGGTTTAGTTATGAACCATAAGTCCTTACCCAAGTTTAGGATCAAAGACTGGATTTATAGCTGGATTAGTTGCAGAATAACTGACTATCTTTATTTTCTTTTGGAAAAACTTAGCATCGAAGCTGTTTTTGTTTAAATTGTGATAGCTCTCTAATCTGGTAAAAGTCCATGTTTCTTCATCTCAGTCTCCTATAATGTGTTTTATAGTAATACATAAAATGTTGACTTTGCAGTAGAGTCCCTCTACTTAATGTACCCAGGAAATTCAGAGTGTATTACTGAAAAAAAGAGAAACTTCATTTAGAATTATGTATTACAATGTTCATTACAGAGCAAAATAAAGCTTACATGTTATTTATTTCTGAACAAACAACAAGTTTAATTTTTCTATACTGAAATGCATGAATTACTACCCAGTGTGGAACTGGATCATTGTTAAGATATCATAGATGATTCAACTAATCTTGTTTTAAATGCCAAACACCATTATAAGCAGATGTAGTGGAGCTATTTTTTGGTGTTTGGCTCATTTATACAATGGCAAAGGGAATGTCCCCTGACGATCATTGTAATCCAGTTTCATCTCAGTGCATTTCCATTCAACCGCATCAAACTCCCAAACCCGGAAAAGTACTTAACAATTATTCATATTAGGATACCAGTGCCTAGAACATTTATATATACAGGCAAAAATACCATTCTTTATTTTTCTTATTAATGTCAACTTGTGATTAAAATAAAAGAAATATCCTTAGATGCCAACTACATCAAATTCTTCACTAATTTGTCCCAAGCATCAGTAGATCACTTGGTACCATTATTGCCTTACTTTTCACATGTGAATACTAAATCTCAGGTCTATTTAGAGAAAAAAATATCTAACTCTGAAGTCAGATTTGTCACTTCACGACTTGATGGTGGGAAAGGCAGAGTTAACCAAATCCCAGGGTCATGTCTTCATATTAAATAAAACAACATTTTGACTAGATCTTATTAAAAGCCTTCTAGTTCTAGAAATTTTTAATTCCAGGATTTTTCAGATTGATAGAAGATTTGCAATAGAAATACAGGGTGGGGCAAAGTAGGTTTATAGTTGCGAGTCCACAAAGCACAGTTTATTCTTATACTAGAGGCCTGATGCATGGAATTCATGCACAGGGGATGGGGTCCCTCGGCCCGGCCTGCACCCTCTCTAATAGGGCCTAAACTGGCACTTGAACATCCCTCTCAAAATCTGGAACCACTGGCTCCTAACTGCTCATCTGCCTGCCTGCCTGATTGCCCCTAACCACCCTGCCTGCTTGCCTGAGTGCTCCTAACCACTCTGCCTGCCTGTCTGATCATCCCTGACTGCCTCTGCCTGCCTGCCTGATGCTCCTAACTGCTCTCCCCTGCTGGCCTGGTCATCCCTAACTGCTCTCCCCTGCTAACCTGGTCATCCCTAACTGCTCTCCCCTGCTGGCCTGGTCATCCCTAACTGCTCTCCCCTGCTAACTTGGTCATCCCTAACTGCTCTCCCCTGCCAGTCTGGTCACCCCTAACTCCCTCTCCGCCTCTGCCTTGGCCCCCGCAACCGTGGCTTCATCCAGAAGGACATCCGGAAGATGTCTGGTCTAATTAGCATATTACCTTTTTATTAGTATAGATTACTATTTATTAATTGTATTATTTCCCATATGAACAACTATAAACCTACTTTTGCCCTACTCTGCATTTAAATTAAAATGATGTTATAATTTGGTTAACAAAATATAAATTCCTGTCTTATCCTTGGCATTATGACTTATCTCAGAATGGGCCCCGGGGGGTTTCTCAGGATGAGCCAGAATGGGGACTCATATTGCTTTTCTTTGCTTTTATGTCATTCTCTCCTTTTATCTTTTTCCTTTGATTTTATTCAGCTATTTTTCCTTCTGTAAAGACATATGACCTATTCACTATGTTTCCAGTCAGTTATAACTAACTATGTATCTCAAGCATATGTTGCTGCTACTATTTAAACTTGCTTCCCATATGCATTTTATTATTTGAATATTTCAAAAAACAATAAAATTTTAGCAGAAATAAATAAATGAAACTGTTTCACTTTACTTTTGTTTGTATTTCACACTGTAGGGTCTCAAGATAATTTGTAGATAGACTTCTTCATGAACCTTATTATTTCCTTTCCACTTTTTCACATTTCTTTTCCTACAGTTACTATAATCTCAAGATAAGTAGAGGCAACGCAGATACCATATTCTAAATTATGTCTGGTAAAGGGCCTTGCATTTAAGAAGCACTAAGTGTGTTTTTATCAGTGTTTAATAGCATTTATTATGTAATACTTACTACAATTAATGCATTTACTTTATCAAGTAACTTATGAAGCACGTAATGAAATTAATTCATTCAACTTCACAAGATGAACGTTATCGATAATATTGAAACTCTGTGCTCCCATGATTTTTCTCCTTTCCTTTTTCTCAGATGAAACTACTATCCCACTTTTTACAAAATACAAGGTTTTTAACAAGTGAATGAGAAAAATTTGAATGACAACTAGAATTTTAAGTTTTCAGAAGTGAAGGCAACATACAGGCTTTAATAATAAATGTAATCCGTGAGCCCTGGCCAGGTGGCTCAATTGGGTGGAGCATCATCGTCCTGTACACCAAAAGGTTGTATGTTTGATTCCCATTCAGGGCACTTACCTAAGTTGTGGGTTCGATCTCCTGTCAGGGCACATATAGGAGGCAACCAATCCAAATTTCTCTCTCATATAGATGGTTCTCTCTTTCTCTAAAATCAATAAAATCATATCCTTGAGTGAGGATTAAAAAAATGAAATGCAATTTCAAAGGATCATCATTCATCTTAGAAATATCTACACCTAAGGCAGAGGTTCTCTTCATTTTCTAGAAGTGATTTGAACAAGTTTATACCATATAGTACTGCTCAACACTATCAACATATTATATAACAAAAAAGACACCAAAATGTAATGGTGTTTCTGTTTTACCTGTGTCACTAAATGATGGATATTATGTTTAGGGAAGTTTTAGTAATATCTTCTCATAATATGGTTCCAATTAATCACTTTTTAAGTTGATATTAATAATGTTAATATTATATTTCTTTCATTATCATGTCTCTTTGAATTTTTAAAAACATTTTTTATTGATTTCAGAGAGGAAGGGAGAGGGAGAGAGAGACAGAAACATCAATGATGAGAGAGAATCATTGATTGGCTGCCTCCTGCATGCCCCACACTGGGGATCGAGCCCACACCTGGGTACGTGTCCTGACTGGGATTTGAACCATGTGACCTCCTGGTTCATAGGGCGGTGTTCAACCACTGAGCCATGCTGGCAATGCTCTCTTTGCATTTTTATTAAGAATTTAAATTTTATTCTCAGAAAAAAAAAATAGCCTTACATGTATTGGGAAACTGTTCCTCAGAATCAACCCAGACCATGCACAACAGGGTATTAGAAAAAAAAATGTTTTCAACTGCTTTAAAATGGAGCCATAGTATTTTAAATGATATAAGTCAGCTACCTAACTCACTTCAGAGCTAAATATCTTAAATTTTTATCCCAGTGGTAGAATATATAATCTAGACTCCTGGTATCTTTGAAGTGAAGCAACAATCGTATCCCTTTCAAAGAATAGCCTATCTTATCCATTGACTTCCCTTCTCATCCAGTAACTCTTAAAATATGAGTATAGTTTTCCAAAAGGAAAATGCCCATGAATAGCCACACTACCAGTGATACTACATTAATTTGTTTTCTTCATTTATTATACAGACAACCTCTTTCGAGTACCCTATTCTGAGAATAGGATAATCCTTTACATGCAATTTCCTGCTCAATAAGAACCGATCCTTCTCAATTTGGAAGAAGCTACATGATGTTGTTCCATTCCTCTCAGGGTGGCAGCTATTTAAACTTGGAAGTGGATTTCACCTCATAAAGCTTCAGACCACTGGGTACCGCTACATGACCCAATAATGTGGCAGGTTTTACATTATGCTGCTCACTTTTGGTCTTATAAAAAGGTCTCTGGGTGATAGCAACCTGCCAAATCTGTGACCGAATGGTACTGTGCTGGAATTCTGCTCAGAGGTGTCAGCCAGCATAAAAAGGCACATTTACCAACTCTTTGAGCCAATCACTGAAATCATATTTTAGGTCTTAAAAGTGACTGCCATTTTGTTATTAGATTCCATAAAATAGTGTTTTTTTAATTCAGATAGAACCAATAAAATTGAGAAACAAGCTGGAAATTACTTCTCGTTTTCCCATATGATCACTATTACAAGGTAGATAATATTGGTTGAAAGCTATGAAACCAATTCTAAAATGTGGCATTTTTAATTTTCCATTCTGTGTTTCACTCATGTATTCATCTTCTCAGTACATTAGGTCAATGAAAAGGAACCCCATTAAATTATCTTGCACCTCCCATATTACCTAAATGCCGAGTGACTGTCCAGATGCTGAAATAGTTTATCTGCTGGCCGCAGCATGAACATGGTGGGCAAGCTCTTCAATAACATGATTGTAAACATTGCCAGAAACCATCAAGAGAGCAGCACACTAGCGGTGGGGGCAGAGCGGAACTGTCTGGGAGAGGGTGGGAGGGTGCACATTCTATCAGGTGTAATCAGGATTGCTAATGTTTCATAAAGAATAAAGAATTGGGCCAGATATAGGTGAGACAAAGGAATCAACGATTTTCATTTAGAAGAGACTTTAAATTACACTTTTGGGAAACACTTGGTTGGCACTATTGACATTTTAGACTAGGCAGTTAACTGATGGAGTCTGGCCTGCACATGTAGGATATTTGGCAATACCCCTGGCCTCTACCCACTAGATGCCAGTAGCACCCCCTGTCCAATATGAAAACCAAAAAAGACTATACACTTCACCAAGGAGTGTGTGCGGGAAATTAGCCCCACTCAAGAAGAGCCATTCTAGAGAAACAGTATTGTTTGTTTTAATTGCTATATTTTCTGTTTGATAAAGTTATCACCAACAAGTTTTAACAGATTAAAAAAGCAGAAAGTAAAAGATCATCAACACCAATTCAACAAAAAGAGCAATCAATTCGGGTGCTCCTCTTTAACATTCTTAATGTTTAAAGATGCCATAATACAATGTACGCAAAAAAGCAAAGCAATATGCATGGAAATCCATCTTAGATTTACTTACAAATCACTGGGCAAAAGGATAAGATCTTTAGGATCTATCATCACTCAGAGAGCAATACTCCCTTAAATTATAGGAGTGGCATTTTCTCATTAGCTCGGAGAGACCATTAACCACACAAAGTCAGTCTGTTAAAAGAAAATAACCATTCATCATTTGAAATTATTAGCTGCCTCATAAAATTGTTGGGGATGCAAAATTATTTTTCCAAAAATCATTAGATACAGGGCATTGCATTATAAAAGCATGGGTCTTTTACTCTACTCTTTTTTGCATAAAAAAAGTGTCAGATATGCAAGATCATTTATGTTGATAAATAACATTTTAAATAGGCCTATTATCTCATGGTCAGGCTGATATTAACTTCTCCATTTCAGCAGTGATTTTTATGGCAAAGCCATTTTTTAGATATGAAAAATCCTGAAATGAAAGAGAACAAACTTCATTTGTCATCCAGCTGAAAACAAAATTTTGAAAAGCAGTTTTATTCTGTGTTATCTGTGGCTCAGAGATTAACTGGAGGCAGCTGCTCTCCTCTGTTTACTTTTGTCATTGACTGTGTTCTATTCCCTGAAGATTTTGGCTTCCTTCCCTCCTTTATCTGCCTTTTTTCTAAAGCTTAAAACAAGTGTCACAGCCACTAAGAGAGAACTTCAAGAGTATTGCCTAGTTGACTTTCACCCAGGATACCTTGTTATGAAGGATAAATGCCATGCCTATTGCTGGCCTCTGAAATGAGCTATAAAATGCCATCTCTCTTTCCTTTCTTCCATTTCTCCAAATTCCCAAGATTTTAGAATGATTTGAACTAAAGGTTGAACAGTTGGATTATATATTACATTCTTTTCTTTTTAACCATCTCTGGACATAGGAAATAAGAGTTTGTTAATTTAAAAAAAAAATTATTTCAGAGAGGGAGAAAGAGATAGAAACATCAATGATGAGAGAGAGTCATCAATTGGCTGCCTCCTGCATGCCCCACACTGGGGATCAAGCCCACAACCCAAGCATATGCCCTGACTAGGAATCAAGCTGTGACCTCCTAGTTCACTGGTTGATGCTCAATCACCGAGCCATTCAGGCCAGGCAAGAGTTTGTTAATTTTTAGAGACAGATCACCAGGGTCATGGGTATCTTTATTGCAATCTAGAATGGGATTTTGCTTCAGGTGGGCAAAATCCCTTGGTAATTCCATCTTTGGGGATACATGTGTCCAGAGGAAGAAAGAGTAGATGCCTCTGTGATGTGGGAACCCAAGAATGAGGCCCTGATTACCTGGTCTAAATGTGGATCTGATAAAGGGAATGGGGAAGAGGAGATGTGTTTTTAAAATATTGCTCTGGTAAAATTGACAGGACTTGGTAGTTATTTTGCAACAGAAGATCATGGAAAAGAATGAATCAAGGGTAGCAATGTTTTCAAACCTTTGAAATGGTGGAAGTGTGTTACCTAAAAATAAAAACAAAGTCAAGAGAAGGAAGATGCAAGGATTAAACATGGGTTTGCTTTAGGAACCTTACAAATGAGGTATAAGAATGAAATCTAAGTGGTAATGACCTGCAAGAATTGATAAATTTGGGAGAAAGATGAGAACTTAAAAGTACAATTTAGTATTGACAGAATACTTTTTTTAAATCCCCTTTATTTATGAATAAAACTCTAATTTTTTCCAATTGTACTAGTTCTTTATTTATTTTTATGACTACTTTAAGTAGAGAAATTACCAATTATGAATTGCTTGGGAACAGAGTAAGATATTTGAAAGGGAGACAACATAAATGTCTCTATATTTATTAATGTTTGAATACTTCCTTTTATTTAGCAGTTTTACAACTGATGAGTTTGTGACCTAGAAAACTAACTGTAAATAATGAGGATTTGTGTATAAGGTAAGCAATACAATTGTTTTGTAAGATTATGAACTCACAGACTTAATAGATAAGATTATTTGATACTAGAGGCCCGATGCACAAACATTCATGCAAGAATGGGTCTTCCTTCCCCTGGCTGCCTGCAGCGCCTTCGCTCTGGCCGGAGCCACCTTTTTGCTCTGGCCTGGAGCCACCTTTCTGCCTTCCCATGCTGCCCAGAGGCCCCGAGCGGCTTGGGCGGTGCAGAATGCCTGCATCGTCGCCATGGTGATGACATAAGCATCCTGCCCCCAGCTGCTCAGTGCCTGCATATGCAAATTAACACGCCATCTTTGTTGGGTTAATTTGCATACTCACTCCTGATTGGCTGGTGGGCATCGAGAAGGTACGGTCAATTTGCATCTTACTCTTTTATTAGTGTAGATATTTCAATCCAGTGCAGTTACCTAAACTGATATTCACATTATCCCATCTGGGGCTCATAGGACTTTTTTTCAGTTGGCTCCTGAGTCATTTGCCATGACCCCATAGTCTTTAACAGCATCCTTGCTATCAGAACAGTTTGCCTCTTTCTGTCTCAGACCTAAATTTAGGTGTTTCTCCAAGGAGCCTTGGATCCTTTTAATGAGATATACTCATTAAAGGTTATAATATGAACTTCAAAGGTCTCCTTGCTACTGGGCTACTGATTGCTATTAATCCCTTCTTAGTGGATAGTTCTACAAAGTGATATTTTTTAAAGGGAACATTTATACAGTATTAATTTTATGTGAATACTTTCAATTCAATATGGTTTTTACTTGACCTCATCAGTCTTCCCATATGTTCTTTCTCTCATGCCAAAAATCATAGTCCTCAAAAGCACTAGAATAATTATTCATTTACTTCATTCCCCAATACACATATCATATGACCAGAATGATACTATGAGCTGCACCATTGACATGCTGATTAGATGATTATTAAAAAAAGGTATGAAGGTTTATGTTTGTTTATTTCCTTTGTTTGGTTCTGCACTTTGTTTTTCTTTTGGGTATATGCCATTATAGTGTTTAGTCTAATTATTGGGTTTAAAGTGATTTGGAATAGTTCCAATTTACATGGTTATAACAAATACCTTTATATATAGTGAAGTTCTTTCATTTCAGTTGTCCTCCAATTTTCATTTATAATTTATTGTTTGCTGTTAATTTATTTTATAAATATAAAATATTCATACAGTTCCAAAGTCATTACAAAAGTTATATGCAGAAGATCCTAACTTTCATTCCTGTCCCTTCAAACTATTTCCCAGTCTCATCAGTTGGTAGCCTTTTAAAATATTTTTGGTTTATTTTTTCATTTTTTTTAACATGAGTAAGTATGTATGTTTTCTTTATATTCTAAACTCCTTTATAGGATAAGTGGTAGCTAATTATATATTCTTTTTAAAAATTTTGCTTTCTCCCCTCCCATCCCCCACTTATTAGTATATCCTAATATCCTGGTGATCACTTCATAGCATTATATAGACTCATTCCTCATTCCCTTCACAACAGCATAGTGCTCTATTATGTAAATGTATCAGTTTATTCAACTAGTCTTTTATTGGTAGAAATTTAGGTTGTTTTAGTATATTTCTGTTATAAAATTACCACAGTGAATTCCTTGTTTTTATGTATTTTTCTATTCCTTCTTCTCAGAAGAAGAAATACTAGGTCAAAGGGTAATTGTCTACATAATTTTTGCTAAATGTGGTCAAAGTCCCCTCTCTGAGGTTGTACCATTTCTCAGTCCCAGCAGCAATGTGCAAGAGTGATACATTCACACTGCCTCATCAAAAGAGTATTTTGTAAAATGTTTGGATTTTTGCCAATAAGAAAGATGAGTAATGGTATCACAGTAGAGTTTTAATTTTCATGTCTCTTATTTTGAGTGAAGTTGAGGATCTTTTCCTATGTTTACAAACTGCACTCCCACCATGGACTATGCATTCCTATCTCTGCCCCAGTTCTTCACATAATGCCTTCATGATGTGGCACCTGCCATTTCATGAATAACTTAATGGCTTGATACACGCCCACTTTAGCCATACAAATCTGCTTGCAGTTCCTTTAATGAGAGATTCTGCTTCATTCCTCTCTGCTTCTACCTCTTAGCTTTTGCATATACCCTTGGCTTTGCTCTATCTGCTCTACCTTCTGTGGTCTGGAAATATTCACATTGAGCTCTTTAAGAAAGCCTGATTTGAAGAGTTGGACTCAAGTAGAACACTTTCAAGTTTTTAAATTTTATATGCCACTACATTGCTGTACATTTTATGTATGTATTGCATTTATAAATTAAGCAACTCAAGAGTAAGAATAATTGAATCTCCTTTTGAAGTTTTCCTTATCTAATCAGATATTTAGATAACTCATCCTCTGATTCAATATTGCTATCTATCTATCCATATATCCACCTGTCTTTATATGCTTGGGCTGCCATAACAAGGTATCATAGACTGTGTGGCTTAAACAACAGACATTCATTTTTTTTTTCACAGTCATGGAGGGAAGAAGTCTAAGATCAAGGTACCAGCAGGGTTGATGTATTGTGAGGACTCTCTTCCTAGCTCAGTATGGCTTCACATGGCTTTTATGGAGAGAGAGAGACAGAGAGAGGCAGAGAAAGAGAGAGAGAAAGAGAGAGAGAGAGAGAGAGAGAGAGAGAGAGAGAGAGAGAGAGAGAGAGAGAGAGAGTTCTGGTATCTCTTTTTCTTCTTTAAGGACATACCAGTCTTATCAAATTAGAACCCCACGCTTATGACTCATGTAAACTTACTTATCTTAGAGACCCTATCACTAGATATAGTCACATTGGGGGTTAGGACTTCAACATATACTGGTAAATTTCAGGGATACAAAATTCAATCCATCATACCATGTATTATCTGTCTGTCTATCCAATCATCCATCCATCTACCTAGTTATCTATTTATGTTTACTAGTATTATACTGGTTACTTTGATAAAACTACTTAATTACTTTTTTATCCTTCCTAAGTTTGCCTTCTGGCACAATAAGAGTTATATATTTTTTTGAGATTTAAAATTAATTTTATGGAATTTATAAATAAATTGGAAGAGAATAAGAGTTATAGCTATATTACTTTGAATCCTCAGAGTCTAGTACATAATAGGTGCTTCAAAAGTATTTTCTGAAAAATGTTCAGACTCTGATTTTGGACATGTGATTGTGTCAATATCACATGTGTTTTTCTATTCTTTTCTTGAAGATTTAAGAAGAAAAAAGAATCAATTCACATTGTGAATTTTCTTCTTTTCACTATGGTATCTATAGATACCATAGAACACTTTATGACAGAATCAGGCAATGCAGACATGAAAATTAGATAAAAATTTAAGTAAAAAGCCATAGTAAGTCTTTACATAAATTTTTAAAGAGTGTTTGAATACATGATGGTTTTCAGTAACGCTTCTGTATTGGTTAACTTGGACATTTAAATACTTTTTGTAAAATCTTTAACTATATTACTATATTATAGTTTTTTAAATAATCAGTTTTATTTCTTTCATCATGTTATTTCTATGTTGATAGAAAAATATAGAGACAACTGGAATGTTTATAATTTATGAGCAATTACAATTTCTTTAAATTTATTGAATTTTTTACCTGGGGTCTTACAACTGACTTTGCATATGAACAATACACACAGTGGATTGTATTTGTACTCTGACTCAATAAGATTCAATAGGAAATTGCTCTCTGATCCTCCATGCTTAATCAGAAACTAGAAGGGACAGTAATCACTCATTGACTACAACACTGCCATTTGCACCCGCCATATCTGAGACATCTGGCCTACAACCAGAAGGGCATCCAGTTGGACTTTTGACAAAGAACCATCTATGACAGGAAATAATGAGGGCAGAGTGAGGGGAGATTCCTGGGATAGTTCCAATGTCTTCGCTGGTAGAATAACTCGAACTATTCCATGTTTTCTATGGTGTAGTGTGGATGATGGATATGTGTTCTAGGTTCTAGAATCACTTGTGAAATGTTATGTCTGTAAGACTAATGTCCTGGAAGCAGGTGGCTTTGACATCTTTGAATGTTCTCTGTGCCTTTAACAGAGTTTATTATAAAAAAGAAATTGTTAATGAATTAACATCTTCCCACCTCTAATATTCAGTAGACAACCAATGTGCCTCGCTTGTTTTTCTCTCAGAGAGTGGTCCTATGAAATGAAAATAATATGGCTTATGAAAACAACCATTTCTGGGTTCATATGCCATATCCGTTATTACCAGCCATAGACAATCTACTTAATCTTCTTGAAGTAAAAAGGAAACAATTGTTTTCAATAATATCTAGTCCATTAAATTAGATTACATATTTTAAGAGCACAGTGTCTTGCTAATCAATAAAGTTACATTTCATTTTCTTTTACTCATTCTTTACATTTTATCTATTTAGAATATTTTGTTTCCTAGCACAAGATAGGTTAATTTTTTAAATATAAATTTTTTCTCATATATATTTTCAGGATTTTGCAAATCTATAAATTTATCATCATGACACTATAGCTATTGCCTCACATCTCTCATTGAATATCTTCCTTGAGTTTTCTCTGGATGGACTTAGTGTCTTTCCTATTTCTTTCCTTATTTTCCCATATCCAGCAATTCTGAGAACCTGACCACAGTTAACTAATTAAATGTAATTGCAGAATACAGGCAAGAGTGCTGCCATTTGCTGGCTACATGAACTTGAACTTGACTTGTTTCACATCTGTATTAGCCATTTTTTTATTATCCTTTGCTTAGACTCCCATTATTAATGGCCTGGTTTTTCACAACAGTCTGTTTGTTGGTTGGCCAGACTCTAGTCAGCCTGCCTTGAAACCCACTTTTTCCATAATTCAGACTAATACACCAATGCATTCATGCATTCAACTCCCCCCCAAATTGATTAGGCATTGCAAAGCCTCTTCCTGTTCAACACCTGTTCCCACATTGATTTTGTTTCTGCTTGGCTGCCGACTCTTGGCCTCACCATTTGGATTTGGCAGTTGTAACTAGTTTTTCCATTTCTGACTCTCAGCTTTGCCTTAAAGGTTCTGGCTTGAATATTTCCTTGCTCTTTCCAAAAATTTAACTGATTCCTGGACCTGTGATCTAGGCAATTTAAGTAGGAGTTTGAATCCCAGCTCCACCATGTATTTGTTATAAGAACTTTACTAAATGACCTTAACACTATAGGCCATATGTGATGGCAAATTTTATATGTTAGCTTGGCTATTCTAGATGTTTCTGTGGAAATATTTTTAAAAGTAGATTAACATTTAAATCAGTAGAATTTGAGTAAAGAATAATGTGAGTGGGCCTCATCTAATCAGTTGAAGGCTTTAAGAGAAAAAAACTGACCTTAACCCCAAAAGAGGAATTCTGCCAGCAGATTGCCTTCTAACTCAAATTGCCACTCTTCTCTGCTTCTTCAGCCTGACAGCTTACCTTTCACATTGTGGGCTTCCCAGCCTCTACTATCACATGAGCCAAATTCTTAAAATAAATCTCTCATATATATCTATACTAATAAAAGGGTAATATGCTAATTAGACCAGATGTCTTCCGGACATCCTTCCTGACAAAGCTGGGCCTGGGAGAAGCCGCCCGTCTGCAGTCCTGGGCACCAACTGCTGCAGCCTGGGAGAAGCCACTTGTTTCGTGCATCAGGCCTCTAGTATATATATATATATATATATATATATATATATATATATATATATACCATGGCACAGATTCAGATTCTAGCTAGCCCCCTCAAAATGACTTATATTCCCCTTCAGTTGGGCAAAAGTAGGTTTATAGTTGTTTGTTGCTGGGGCTGACCAGGAGCCCCTCAATGACTGATGAACAGATTACTCCAACAGTTTCACTGTGGGGGAGAGGGCTAAGGGGCTTGCCTGGCTCAAGGATCCAAGCAGCCCCAATTTCCTGCCTTGTTAGGTTTTTATTAGAATTTTTATCTTTAGATACAATCAATAGGGTGAGTAATCTTGGGAGGACACGTGTGTTTACACTGTCCTCTAGGCAAGGGCATCCAGGGATTAAGCATAAGGATTCCAGTAAACACCTGGGGATCTACACATGCACAGACTTGTTTGGAAAGATCAAGGAATAATTAGGGGTGCTGCCTTCGACACTCCCCTAAGTCTCCCCTAAGTCAGAATTCTGATAAACATGGAGGCAGCCTTCCACACACTTCCCTTTTATCAGCATATTCTCCTTACAAACTTTCCAACCAAGTCTCATGTGCTCCCCAACAGTTTGTATGGAAAATAATGCAATCTATACTAATAAAAGGGTAACATGCTAATTAGACTGAACATCTTCTGGACATCCTTCTGGACAAAGCCATGGTGGCAGGGCTGAGGCAGAGGCGGTTAGAAATGATCAGGCATGCAGGGGAGAGCAGTTAGGAGGACCAGGCCGGCAGGGGAGAGCAGTTAGGGGGATCAGGCTGTCAGGCAGGTGAGCGGTTAGGAGCCATCAGTCCCGAGGGGTCCCAGATTGGAGAGGGTGCAGGCTGGGCTGAGGGACCCCCCCCCCCCCCGCCCCACATATATTTTATGTACCAGATCTCTAGTAATTAATAAAAAATAGTATAAGAATGAACTGTTTCACATACTCACAACTGTAAACCTACTTTTGCCCCAACCTGCATATTCTGTTGGTTCTGTTTCTCCAAAGAATCCCGAAAATACCACAAAGAATCCTACGATTTCTCCTTTATTACAATGGAAATAACTGTAACTCCCAGGTTTATGATGATAATTAAGAAGCTTAATATAGTGTTTGACATATAAGGACATAATAAATACCAATTATTCTTCTAATCATTACTTATCTGTTCCTTTGGTAACTCAAGGTCTTTGATGATGCTTCTCCCTCCCATTGTCATTCTCAATCACTTCACTTGGAAAACACCTCCAGGATGCTCCTCATGCCTTTCCTGTGAAGCCTATGCAGGTGTCCATCAGGCAGAGTCATTTGTATCTGTGACACGCATCATAGCTTACCAAACTGTAATTTATCTACTTCAATATAGTCTTCAAGAAGAGGCTGGCAATGTCTCAAACCCTTCAAGGTCAGAGACTCATCTTTATATACTGAACACCAGGCTCAAATCCCAGCAAAGTTTGTTTCTCAGTAAGTATTTCCGGATTGAATATTAGGAGATGTTGCCTCTACTTGTTGTAGTAGGGATGGAGGCTTTTGTCAAATCCGTGCTTCTATGTGTGAGATAGGCAGTTTTATTGACTCATGAGACATTTATCAAGTGTCTGTTATGGACAAGGATAACATCACTGTTTCTGTTTTCAGGAGGCAAATGGTTTATGAGTGGGAGTGGGACTGATACACAAGTAAGCGAGGATTAGAATCCAATTCCATTTAGGAGGTGTGAGAAAATGACCACAATATCTGAAGGGGAAAGTTATCTTTTCTGCCTGTGTAAATCAATGACAGTCTTTCAGGGGAAATAACATGTAAGTTTAGCCTTGAAGAACAGGTGAGATTTGGAGGAAAAAGTCATTCCAGGTAGAAGGCACAGAAGTCAAATGCTCAGATACATTTGAAGAATGAAATGCACTGGGTATACCTCATCAGGTTGCAGGAGATAACGAATGAAAAAGGTGGGGACCACTAAAGTAAGGATAGGGGGTACTATAACCATGGCCTAAGGAGTTGGAACTTCATTCAATAGACAGTGAAAGCTCACTGCAGGTGATTCCTCTGATTTCCTCCGGGTGGGATAAGTGTCTAAGTAAATGCTGAATGCTCACATTTTTAACAGGAACTTTGTTATATGGGAAGATGAATGTAAAGGAATGGCGAATTGGATGGCAATGAAAATGGTTGGTTTGCAAAGAAGAGTTCAAAGTGGAGAGCTATGTTGTTGTGCTGTGAACCGGGGATGCAAAAGAAACAAGGAAAGCAACTTTTGTCCAATGCTCCCAAAATAACCCTTTTGACCTCACAAGTAGTATTTAACACAGAACACTTAACTCTAGACCAGGCATTGTTCTAGGTGCTTTATAGGGGTCAGCTCATTTATCTTTTAGAATTAAATATTTTATTGTCCCTTGTTTTATAGATGAGCAAACAGAGACATCAGAGAAGTTAAGTAGCTTGCCCAAGGCCACACAACAGGTGTTTCCTAGAGCTGCCCCAGGATACTGACTTTGCACTCTGCCACCTAAAATGATAAGTAGTGGGCAACAAGGGCACACCTCTTTAAACACTGCTGCTTTGAGATAAGAAATTGCCTGGAAAACCTACATCATCTTCCCTTTCTTATTTTTTATACTTCTTGGTTGAAAACAACTTTTTCCCCCCCTCCTCTAAATAGCACACTTCAGAAGTATCTTGGAAGCCATAGAGACAAGTTAAACTCCTATGAGCAATTGTTCCACCAAGGGAAAAGTGCCTGCCAGCAATTCTTTACAATCCTCCAGCAAGCCATCCTGAACAGGTAAATGACTCCACAGTGCAAAGGAGCCGAACTCCCTCTTCCGTGCGGCTCCCGTTCTGGGATACACAAGAGAATTCAATATGTCTTACTAGGTTATTACAAAAGGAGCCTGCTGTTGCCTAGCTCATTATATGGCAGCTGACACCGGATTTTAAACACAATGAAACAAAATAACGTACACCTCTATTTTTAGTGACAAGAAACCCTTTTCTTGCTTTATTCTTTGATATCAGGCTGCAGGCATGTCTACTGCTGTTCCTCGTCTGACATGGAGACCATACCTGCTCCTGGATGCTCGTCTGGGACCCAAAGAAAATCCAGAGGTGAATTTGAAAAACTGGGAACAAGGATTAGGGATTTTTGCAACAAAAGCAGTTTATTTTTGTTTTCTTTAGGAAATCATGTCTTCTCTAAATTTTCCATTTTTGATAGTTCTTATGGATAGTGATACATCTCAGTTCACAAAGGAAGTGCACTATAAGCTGAGGATTATAATGATGTTATTCTGTAACTGTCCCTTTTTTTTTATTCACTCACTATTTCTTTAGGGCCTCCTATATGCCATTTGCTGCACTATCTTTGAGATAGTGGGAATTATGGGACAGGCACCCATTAATGAGATGGTCCCTGCTTTGAAGGACTTAAAGCCACCTGCAGGAGAAAGTTATAGGCATCTGATGGGGTCTCAGAAGAAAAATAGCAAGCTTTTGAGAGGCCTTGTTGACTGGAGTTAAGTAAGGGGAGATTTTCTATGTCTCCAGGTGAGCTAAACAATCAGGGATGTATTCCTCCTTGGGAAGGTCTTAGAGCACTTGACAGCTGCGCAATCCCTGTTCATAAAGACTTCATTCCCCATCATCTCTTTCAACTTTGTCTTTGCCCCTGGCTCCTAGTCTCAGGCAGCTCAAGTTGTGACATGTGCATTCTGCTGAATATGACAAGGCTTAAATCAGATGCAAATTTCTTAATGCTGCCTTTCCACTTACTTACCCTTGCCATTTATATGCAAATTCAAGTCCGCTCCCTGGTGTGGTCCCTCTGACTTTGCCCTAAAGCCTAACCTGTCTGTAGATAATGGAAGCTGTGTTTTTGAAATCTAGCTCCATCCTTAGCTGTTTGTCCACTCAGTAACTCAAACACCAAATGTCTTGGATCATAATTCTTCCGGAAATAGCTCTCCATAAAAATGTATATCAGAGCCTGGGTGATAACGCAATCATAAACTATGGGTGTTAGTCAAAGTGCTTAAAGGTAAATTTCCTGGCTCTGTTCCCACGTCCATGAAAGATGATCATTTTTCAAAATCTCCAGGTTAGCAATCTGATGCCTTTAACAGACGTGTGCCTCGGGATTACTAACAGGCTTGTTTAGCACACGTACAAAACGCAATCAGGCAGGAGCTTTCCTTAATATATGCATCTGCATTGATTTTTCTGTTTTTTTGTTTTGTTTTGTTTTCTTAAATTCTTGTTTTGGATGAAATCTGTCCTATCTGCTCAGAGGATAGTAGCTGAGCTCTGCATTATTCCAAGCAGCTTAGGGTGAAATAAAAGCTTGTCTAATACTGTATGGCTCAATGCCCCTGTGTCATATCTATTCATGCCATAAAAACAGTGATAAACATGATATATTTTTATGACTCTGAATACTCTATGTGTCAATAAAATATTTTTTAAACTGGATGAAGGCTGCTGTGGACCCGCCTCCCTCCTGCAGCACCAAGCCTCAGTGTCCTGGGCCTGATTCAGCTTGGATGGCAGAATCATCAATCGTCTGTGATGAAATTAGGTGCCTAGGGCTGGTGGCATATGCAATGTTTTAGTCCTAATGGTGTAAGAGGTTTTTTTTCCCTGATACACATCGAGGAACACTTCCCTTGCTTCTTGTTGGGGAAATGGATCACAGCCGTAATCGACCAGATGAGCTAAATGACCTTCCCTTATTGGAAATGCCCTGGGATTTTACAAGAAGAAAAGATCCATATATGCAAGAGAAATTGCAGTGTAAACTTTTCAAAGGCACTTTAAAACAGGCTGCATTGGAAATGTAATTTAAATATGGAGGGAGCCCTTTACAGGATACTCATATTGACTGAAGACACGAGGCTTCTCCAACTCTAGAGGCATGACACTATTCATTCTGCAGGGACCATCAAAGGCAAGGTGCTGTCGATAGGATTGTTTTTATACCTACACTGAGCTCTATATTTGCTAAAACATGGTACGTTTAGTTCTTGCAATGCTATTTGGAAGAATGAGTTCTGTCTTGTGCCATTTTATAGGACACACAGCTTAAGAAACTGTGCACAGTCAATAAATAATTATTCTGGGGCTAGAACATGTTAAGATGGGTTTGACCAGGATGGATCTTTCTGGTACCATGCATCATCTTCCCAATATTTTAGTAGATGTAACACTGAGCCACTCTGTTAAGAAAGCGTTTTGGATGTAGGGCAGTGAATATGAAACCAAACTTTAAATGGCCCTCTAATTAGAGATTCCAGCACGCTCTGGCTTTTCAGGAATAAAGGTCAACCACGAAAACCCAGTCATGCTATGAAATACCTGATGAGGGGGACCTTTCCATTTCTGGTAACTGTTGTAATAATCTGGTTATTATTTAACAGGAAAGGAATAAAGAAGAAAAGACTAGATAATACAGGAATGCCATTTATGCAGCTTTACCGAAACACTGCAGGTTAACTAGGTTAACACTCTCTAAGTCTGTTCCCTCCTGATTGATGGGGAAAGGGACTGACAAAGGCAGCTTGAATGCACGTCCAGTAAGCTCTGGGTGACATGGGAAGCTGCCTACCTGTTTGTCAGTCACATCTGGGAGCAAGTCAGTAACCAGAATAGGTGTAGCTGCTGCAAGGGCACAAAACCTGAATATTTAAACTTCTGAACAAAGGAGTGCGCTCTTGGTGTGTTATGCTCTTGGCATTTGCCTCGCCAGCTTGCCTGTGCTCCTGGGACTCCTGTCGCAGGGGGTGGCTCCCTGCATTCACCCATGTGTCTCCTGGCCATGTGGGACCCTCACAATGGACTGATGGACTTTAATTAACCTGATGCTGGACTGGACCCGGCTGCCACATGGAATAGAAATTCTGAACACTGGCCCTCCTTTTGGCTCTACTGGAACCCCACCTGCAACTTTTCAGGACTAGCTTAAGAGGCATGAGACTTTACAACCCCAGGAATGTAACTCCATGCAAATAAAGCCTTTTACCACATCTCATTCTCCCACTGAGGCTTCAGAAAATCAATATTTCAACCCAAGAACCCCACTCATATTCATGTCTGGTAAACCTGGTCCACTGATTCCTCCGACAACATCTCTAAATTTGCAAGTTTCCAAAATAGGTGAATAAGAATACTCTCTCTGCATTGAATATAAAACATGTAGGTACTAGTATATTTACCTTAATTAGCTCTCTGTAACTGGGGTTTGTTGTTGGAAATTTTTATTTTAATTTTGCTTTGTGATTGTTAGAGATAGTATGTGACTGTAAAAGAAACAAATATTCATTGACAATAATGCATTACCACTGGCATACAATCGTAGGTCCTGGCCTAGGCACTTCACATCTATTAATAGCTTAACCTCCAAGCAACTTTGTAAGTTGATTTGCTTTCCAATAATATCCTCTGATTCAGGTTTTAGAGGGAAAGGGAAACCTCTTGTTCTCTGGGATGGTGCTCATTAGCATTGGGCTCTACATTGCAAATCTCACTAGAATCGCTGATATTTACATACTGATTTGACATGCATTAGAATTTTAAGGGTGGGCACTCTAAAATGTCAGCTCATTGAGCACACAGGACTGGCATCAAATGCATACTGTTAACATTGCATTCTCATGCCATTACATAGCATCTTGGTTCAAAGTTAAGATGACACAAATCTGCCAATCCCCCGCCCCCTTTTTTTTTTTTTAATTATAGCAAATTGTCAAGTGCATTGCAAGTGAGCATTGGCATATGACAAAATGATAAGAACTCAACGTAAATAAGGCCTTTACTGAGGTCCAGATTGCACACTTGGATGAGAACAAATGAAATTTTGTAAGCAATGAAATCAGGGCAGGTGTTGGGATCTGGCTCTCTCTGCTTCCTTTTAGATAGCATGCTGCTTTCATCCTGTGTGATAATACTCTTTCGTAAAGGAAGGCAGCTGAGCAATAGTAGCATCCATTGCACAAGTATGCCTGTTTCTCTACATCAGGATATATTTAATGTCATTTACAGATGTACTATAATTTACTTCTCTATTGGTGGCACATTTTAAGTACAGAGGAATCTGATGACTGGATGCGGACTTCCGAGAGAGTCACAAAATGTGTCAGACCAGCAGTGAAATCATGGCTTATTAATTACAGAATGTAGGTTTTTCTAAATTTCTGTCCCTGATTTTTCATAGTGGCGGGAGTTCTGACACATCTCACCTGCGTGACTGTGTCAGGAATGTTCACAATGTCTTCAGAATAACTCAAGCACCATGAAAGTGAAGAAGTTTTTAGGTCATAGAATATTCTAGAAAGTCCCAAACGCCAGGCTCGATCACAATCTCTGTACTTTCATCCAAAAATTGAGGATAACAGGAATATGTAGGAGCAACATTAAAGAATGAGAATAAGTGCAGTATGGATCACATTTTAAAAACTCAGTGAAGCCGGGCCTGTGTTGCTCAGTGGTTGAGCATCGACCTATGAACCAGGAGATCACCATTTGATTTCCGATCAGGGCACATGTCCAGGTTGCAGGCTCAATCCCCAGTGTGGGGCCTGCAGGAGGCTGCTGATCAGTGATTCTCTCTCATTATTGATACTTCTATCTCTCTCTCCATCTCTGAAATTAATAAATATATCTATATTAATAAAAGCATAATATGCTAATTAGACTGGATTTCCTTCCAGAGGAAGCCGGGGCTGCAAGGGAAGCCTGGGTTACAGGTGCTGGAGGGAAGCTGGTGCCAGAAGCTGGGGAAGGAAGGCCTACTCTTGCACGAATTTCGTGCATTGGGCCTCTAGTATCTATACAAAACTAAATGAAAACAGAAGTTATAATATTTATTATGTAACATGTATACTTATAAGTATGTAATTTGTAATTCTAATATAAATAATTGAACATGTTATATGTATCATGTGCTATATATAACATGTAAATTAAATATGTGTATCATGAACATTGTATTATTTATTATTTTTATTCATATTTATGAATGGACACATTTAACCATGTATTTTTGCCAGCAAAGTAATTTCTACTTATTTTAAACAACAGGTTTAAAATACGGGTTTACTACATCTTTACCAAAATAAGTAGTTAAGAATAAAGGTTTTAAAAACCAATGATTAATGAGCATCAACCTCTAATTGGAAAAGAAAGAAAAGGATTTTCTAAGGACTTTAACTACCTCTGAATCATCCCTCTTTAACTACATGCTACTTTCCACTTTATCTCATTTGTGGATTGAAAAAGATTCCTAATGGTTCTCTACTCTGTTATTAACAAGAGAACAGAAACATAACATTCCTCTCCTCAGCTGAGACACATCTGTATGGAGGTGACTTGGGATATTGGAGAAGGGACAATACTATTAACCATTACATTTTGCATTCTATAGCTATTTATTCCTTTCAAAATTCACATTCATTTATTAAGAGTCACACCAGGTTAGTCATGCCTTTCATCTTTTTGAATTTTTACTAACTCATGATAATGATACTCTGATCCTTTAGTAAGGAACTATTTGTTTCCCAACCATCTGCAGTAGTAGCCTTGCTGATTTTAAACTCAGTTAACAATAAACCATTTTAGACTAGGCATATTTAACAGCAAAACTATTTTATCTAACTTTTTTTTATTGCTTCATCCCAATGCTATCCTATCTAATAAAAGAGTAATATGCAGATTGACCATGACTCCAACACACAAGATGGCTGCTCCCATGTGGTCAAAGATCCTGCCCGCATGTGGACACAAGATGGCCACCACAAGATGGCCTGCAGGGGAGGGCAGTTGGGAGGGACCAGGCCTGCAAGGGAGGGCAGTTGTGAGCAAACAGGCCAGGAGGGGAGGGCAGTTGGGAGGGACCAGGCCTGCAAGGGAGGGCAGTTGAGGGCAATCAAGCCTGCAGGAGAGGGCAGTTAGGGGTGTCCAGGCCAGCAGAGGAGGGAAGTTGGGGGCAAACAGGCTGGCAGGGGAGCAGTTAGACATCAATCAGGCTGGCAGGAGAGTGGTTAGGGGGTGATTAGGCTGACAGGCAGAAGTGGTTAGGGGCAATCAGGAAGGCAGGCAGGTGAGCAGTTAGGAGCCAGCAGTCCTGGCTTGTGAGAGGGATGTCTGACTGCCCGTTTAGACCCGATCCCGGTGGGGTAAACCGGCAGTCAGACATCCCTCGAGGGGTCCCAGATTGAAGAGGGTGCAGGCTAGGCTGAGGGATACCCCCCGCACCATGCACGAATTTCATGCACCAGGCCTCTAGTATTAATAATAATACTAGATAACATGCCAGAAGCCAGTTCCAGCATGTCAAAATTGCAAGAGTTTCATCGAATGGTTGATGGAACTTGGGGACTCAATAAGGGCTGAGTCACATATGTTATAGCCTGTTGGGAATGGCTAAAGGCATTTCCCCAAACCTGAAAAGGATAATTGCTTGCTGCTCAGGGCATCTTAATCTACATGTTATTGCCTCCTGTTGGCCAAACACTTGAACAGCCGAAGGCAATCCCCAATCTGACAATGGATTCTGTACAACCCTACCCTTTGAAGTGTATATCTCCACCTTGCCTTAGGACAACTTCCTACCTAATAAAATAGTAATATGCAAATTGACTGCACCTTTGCTACGCCCAAACCATGCCCACCATCCAAAGCCACACCCACCAGCCAATCAGGGCGAGTATGCAAATTACCCAACAAAGATGGCGGTTAATTTGCATATGCTGAGGGAGGGAGAAGTGAAGACTGAAGACAACTTAGAAGGAAGAGGGAGGAAAAGTGGAAAGCAAGGTGGCTGCCAGAGGAAAAGCCCAGGCGGGGCGGAGCAGGGTGGGACGGAGCGGGGCGGGGCAGGGCGGGGCAGGGGGGGCGGGCAGGGCGGGGCGGGGCAGGCGGCAGTGGCACGAGGGTGCAGGCGTGGAGGCCGCAATGGCGGCTGCAACGGCGGCGGTAGCGGCAGCGCATGCGGCCGCAGCGGCCGCTTGCAGGATTCTTCCGGCAAATGGTCTACTAGTGTGTTAATAAAAAGCAAAGGGTCCTGAGACAAGGAGAACTTGGTTTCTTCAGCCAAGCTCCTCTGCCCCCCCAAATGCCTTTCAACATTATGTTTCGTCTCTGGACTCTTATTTAATTTATGCACAGCCCCTTCTTCAGATTCCAGAACCTTTCTAGATGGCTGGATCAAGACCACCGGCATTAATAACACAATGTTGAGTGTTTTTTTCTGTGACAAACACCTTGTGTATTTGGTTTATGGTAGATGAGGAAACTGAGGCTCAGAAAGATCAATCTGGTGAAGATAAAAATTGGATTTGAACTAAGGCAATCTAAGTTGAGAGTCAAAGTTGATTGTTTTTATAATGTATGCTACTACCTTGCTCATCAATCCTGTAACCCCAAAGCATAAAAAAAAGGTTAAGTAGATTGCATAGAAATATAGAGAAATTGCTTGGGAGCACTGAGATTTTAATAAGGAATCCTTAGTCTCTACTTTAAGGATTCTTGACTTGGGGATGAGGATGTAATACTGAGAAATATGATTTGACATAATTCCATCTTCCTACTAGCTGTCAAGTACAAACTTCAGTGATTTCTCACCACCGGTAATCCTTGCTGCTGTTTGCCTTGCAAGCATATGGGATTGGCAATTAGCAGTTTATAGTCCTGATGTTTCACTTTCCCTGTCATTTGAGCTTTTTCTCGACTTAGTACTGTAAAATCCTGCCAAGTCTATAACAAGCTTTGAGAGATGGAGCATAGCACTTGGGGAAACAGCTGACATGACGATTAAATCTGGTCTCTGTGTGTGTTGCAGCCTGTCTCCAGTCTATTGCAGTGACTTCCCTGGTTTACAAGTTTAAGTTTGTTTGTATAACTTTGGAAAGCCTCCTGGCCACCATACTGATATATATATATATATATATATATATATATATATATATATATATATATATGTGTGTGTGTGTGTGTGTGTGTGTGTGTGTATTTTTTTTTACAAGGAAAATTTGAAAGACAATTCAGGTATTGATAGTAAAGATTTTGGCTTGGCCCAAAGAGAGATCTGGCTGTTGTCCTCAGTTTCTAGGAGGTAATGTATGTCATACCTGATAGGAGTATATTTCTTTAAGGTAGAGGCTTACATGGACACTTAGGGTGCAGAAACCATACCTCATAGACTTGGGGTGGGGGCTGACCACAACAGAAAGAGCAATCATGTGATTTAGGTCACATAGAATCAGTTGACCTTGAAACTGAGTTCAACTATATAGGCAATTAATCAGTCAGTCATGGCTACATAATGAAGTCCCAGAAATAACTTTGGATTTAAGGCTTGACTGAAATTCCCTGGTTGGCAATACTCTATGAGTATTGTCACACATCAATGCTGGAAGGATAATGTGTCCTAAACATTCGTGTTTAAAACCCTCTCTGACTCTGCCCTAGACTCATTTTTCTCTGGCTGATTTTAATCTGTGTCTTTTCCCTGTAATAAACCACAATAGCTTTTAGTGTGTTCTGTGAATCTAAAGGTCACTGTGAGAAGTCTCTGAACTTGCAGAGGATCGTATTGGTGACTGTGACCTCACACTTTGCAGGTTAGCTAATTGTGAGTACATACATAGCTCCTTCACAGGAGAGAGAGAGAGAGAGAGAGAGAGAGAGAGGGAGAGAGAGAGAGAGAGAGAGATCTGGCTGTGAAGTTTTTTTCATTATGTCCAAATCTTGGATCTGCTCCATACTGGTTATGTCACTGCAGACAACTTATTTCAACTCCATGATTTTCAAACTAATAATGTCGGAGTTGATACAACAGGCTTGATAGGATTATGAGAGGCTCAAAAGAGCCCATTTACAGGATGTCCCCAGTGTTGCCTGACCCCTGGTAGGTGCTTCATAAGCAATTTATTGTTCAAAATTCAGGATGGGCTCTAAGAAGCAATCTGAGGGAAACATTGATTGTTGGCTAAGTGTAGTCATTTGAGACACAGGCTCTGAAGAACTCTAAGAGAGTTGGGGCAGTGGGAGGACATCTGAGTTGCAGATAGTTAATAGTTAAATATGAAACCACTTTCCACTTCATAGACCTCCACACAAAAAATTCAGGAGAGATTTAGAGAACTGGTGGAGGATGAGGAGCTGCTGATCAGAGTGACCTCGCTGAGGAATTACAAGCTGCTGAATGTAGGCAGCAATTAAGTGTGGTCATTTATTTCTTTGAAGGATACTAGTATTTATTTAGAATTTTTGATGTGCCAAGCACTGTTCTAGGAGCTGAGGAATTATCAGATAACATACAAAACTCTTTTTCTTGTGGACATTTATATTATCTAGCTTACACATTTGTTATATGTTATATCAGTTACTTTTCGAAAAAGATTGGACACCTGAATATAGTGAAGGGACAAGCTGTGTCAATATCTGGGGAAGAGTGTAGGAGGCAGGGAGAAACCCAAGGTGAGACATTCCATGGTATATTGGAAGAGCAGCAGGACACCAGTCTGGGCATAGCATTTAATTTTACTAAAATTCCCTAGTCAATTTATGTATTTTATTTTAACGTAATTCTATTTCAGTGTAATGTTTTTAAATAGGACAAAATATTTCTACAGACCTCTGAAGGCATGTGTAATGAAGAAAGAAAATGAAAGGCACAATATAGTGAGACTTCCCCAGTGAGCTATTAAAAAGCATTATAAAATGACAGTGAGTAGAATATATAGTGAGAATCCAAGAATCAACAGCCAGATTGGTGTAACAGCAGTAGCCTGGAAACATTCCCACTCCCTGAAATATATTCATTACCATCTAATATCATTATGTAACCATCGGAAACCATCCATAAGGGGATAGATTATTCATTAAGTTATATTGGGAAATTTTGCTAATTGGAAAAATAATGAGCAAGAGTCTCCCCACAAGCCATGCACCAAAGTAATTTTTAGGTGAGTTATTTAAATATAAAATTACAATCCATAAAAATGAGGAGAAATCATGGGGTAGTACTTAGATTTTCTTGGGATAAAAAACAGCTGCAATACCTTTAGCTAAAATATAAATTTAAAAAACATACACACATTAAAATACAATGAACATCTCTCCAAAATTAAGTGTAAGGAATGTTTTTAATCACATAAAAAAATAGTAAAGAGGAAATGGCTACACTGGGCATTTTTCTGATGTCTCAGCGTATCCCTGTATTTTTCAATTTCATTTGTGTCCTAACCATAAGCTTGTTGATGTTATCCAAAATTTGCTTTTGTACCTAATAATTAGAAGTTTTAGTCATCACAATTTTCTAATTTAACATTATGTGCAATCAGTCATGTCCAAATAACATTTTAAAATTACACTTCTCCACACAAGCAACAGAATTTAAGTAAGCTTTAGAAAAGAATCATATTGCTCAGACACCTGTACAAATTCTTTATGAACTGCACGCCCCATCCGTCATAATCTTTCTGGGGACCATAATAGAATCCCCTTCTATGGAAGGAGACGTTTGAGAACATTTGGATCCCACTTTGAAAGTAGGATGTTTTATTTTCCCCTCCATTTCACTCACAATCAGAAACATATGGAATGTTTTATTTGTAGGCTACAAAAACAAATCAAACAGGCTATTCTGTATCGGGAAGAATTTATTCTTCCTGTGGCTCAGAAGTCTAGCTCTGTCTACACTTCTAAGCCCATCACTTTCTCGCCACAATCAGCAAGGTTAATGGACGCTTCCCTGCTCTGTTATTGCTTCCTCTCTGGGTGGTGTTATCCGGGCTGGCCTCATTTTCCCTCCTGATGCTCATTATTCTGTCCTCTTCTGTTTCTTGGAGATGTGCTGCTTTACCTGATTATAGAAGGTTGCTCTGTCAAGATTACTGCGTGTGCAGTTGTTTTGTTGATAAGGCCCCTTATCTCATTCCTTGAGTCCCTTGGTTCTCTACCTGGCGGTATTCTCTAGTCACAGGCGCCTCATTCCTACAGGGCTCTGATTATGGACTTAGAAGCAGGCAAATGAGGATGCATCCATTGCCAATCCCTAGGTGCCTTCCCTCCGCCATACCCCTTACAGAGGTGCTGAAAGGCTTGTTATCTACTTTGCTTCATTTAATAGTAGTTCTGCCTTTCTTTATTTGAATGGTATTTTCTGCAATGAAATGAAAAAACAGGGGCTGCTTTTTTTAGGATTAGACACAGAATTTGTTCTATGAGTTTCTGCTGGTGGATTGGATTTAATTACTGATTGCCGATGTCTTTTACAGCTTGAATCTGTTTCATAGCTACATTACTTAGCTGTTCAACAATGTTCGAATAACCTAAACATTGCTAATAACTTGCCTTTTCTTCTCCCTGGGACCACTTCTTTTTCGTCTTCCTTTCCACCTAAAGAATGTTAATGAACTCCTATCAATGATCCTTTAACTCTATTCTCCATCATAAGAGTATTTGAGTATCCCCAAAACATGTTCTTCGAAGGTATAAAATGGTGATTGTGAACCAAACAAAGGTGAATAAATAAAGTATCTGTGAGAGAAATTAATTACAGTGTGAAAAAGCCAGCGATTTGAGTCAAGGACTGTATCTTGCTCCAGACATTGAAACATTGGATGTGCTGGACAAAAGTGTTTAATGAAACAATATCTTCACAGTGGGAAAGCTATATAAAAGACCTGATCTAAGCAAGAATCAATAGAAGTTTGTTTATTAGACCTCAGAAAGAAAACCCATTATTTGCAAAATATTAATATGTAGGCATGGGTATATAATTGAACTATACAGTAAGAATTGGGGAATATGGACACTTAAAGAAAGGCTTTCTCTATGACACTAATGTTTTATTGCTTTGGGGCACTTCCAGATTTATGACCAAACCCATTTATGCAGGTATCAGAGGGGAGACATTGATGGGGGAGTATGATTTAAAGCCCTTTGGAATTCATTTTTAGCAGCTAAATGGTCTTTCTCCTGTCAGATCCTTGCCTTATTTGGTACTTATGGAGAATGCTGACTTGTTTTTTTTTTTCAGCACAAAAAGTTTTAATTTTTCTGAACAAAATTTTCAAATGGCAAATGAACAGAAATTCAAAAGTTGCAAATTTGCAGCTGTAGTCTGCAGGGAGAGAAAACCTGCACCCATCAAATCTGCAAAATATACCAGAATGTAGAAAAGTCAATTGATTGGCAGCTGTGGATATTTACATCTCTCTTTAATTGCTTAAAATCAGTGAGTTGGGAGACTTCACTAGACTTGGCAGCAATTCAAGTTGAGTATTGTTCCTCTGTTGGTAGGAGACTGAGGAAGCTGAAATTTATATCATGCCTTAAAAAAAAGAAGAAGAAGAAACTTGGAGAGCTATTTGGGAAGTTACAACCAGAAGAGCTGGAAGTTCAGTGTCATAGCCTTAGGGCAGTGATCGGCAAACTCATTAGTCAACAGAGCCAAATATCAACAGAACAAGGATTGAAATTTTTGAGAGCCAAATTTTTTAAACTTAAACTTCTTCTAATGCCACTTCTTCAAAACAGACTCGCCCAGGCCGTGGTATTTTGTGGAAGACTCACACTCAAGGGGCCAAAGAGCCGCATGTGGCTCGCGAGCCGCGATTTGCCGACCTCTGCTATAGGGGAACTAAACCAAGGTCAAAGAAGCCTAGAATGTCATCATCAAATGCAGAGAAGTTAAATGTCATAGACTGATATAGGCTAATATATTTGAAAATGGCAGTTAAAAAAATCCAACATTTATATAATTGAGTATAGAGATTTAATACAAGGGAAGTTATACTACTGGGAACTTACCCAAACAAAATACACTTGATACACTATCTAAGTAGGTTGTTAATTTATCAACATAGTTGGCTACACTGGGGTAATTAAATATTATGGGCCATCTTTCACTTCTTTACTCTCTGAGATGTCCAGTTACTTTATTTTTCTGATATAACAGAAAAACTAAGAACAGAAACACAATACATAATGTAATTATGTGGCCAATATAATTATGGGATTTCCGTGATTCTCTTTCTATGTGTACACATGGGGGAGTATGTTTGTGTGATGTGAGGGAGAGATTCATTTATTCATTCACTCCATAAACATTGTGTAAACAATTACTCTTTGCTAAGGGCACAAAAAAGAAAAAGACTCACCTCAAAAGGGCTATGCATAATAAAGTTAGAATACAGTATCAGGATTCCATAGAGAAATAGAAATTCCTTGAGGTATTGCATTTCATCATTTCTAGAATGTGTGACTTTCCACTTTTATCACCTCTTAAACTGAAAAGTTTTTATAATTGATTGTATATTATAGCTTAATTAGAAGCTTACAAAATTCAGAGAGGTAAAAGCCATGGAGAATTGCTTCTAGTTTTAAGATAATAGGAATCATGGAAGGGAATCACAGGAAGCTACTTCTGTTGATTCTCAGCTGCCTGTTACACTGAAGGTGTCTTCACTGGAAATCAAAGCAAACCTCATGTTTGCCAATGCCCACATGTGTACCTATTGCTGGGGAGCAGGGGGTATAGGGCGATGTTTTCTTTTTATCCTTCCTTAAAATTTCATGGGCTACCTCTCCTTTCTTCTCCTCCTCCTCTTTCAATGGCACTTATGAGAGCTGCCCAAGCATTGACAGGTAATGAAGCTAGAAAGTGATAGAAGTGTTAGAAGCCTTGTCTCTGATTCTATTGCTAATGGCTGTGTTCCATTCAGTTGTCAATTATACCTCACTGTCCTCAAGTCTGTGCCTGGAATGTGTTGCCCACAAATGTACACTTAGATTTTTCACCTCAGTGTGGGTCCCCATTCAAAATTCACCCTCCATTACAGTGTAAACTCCATGAATGACAAGGTCTATCTTACATCTCACTAATATGTGGCATTCCAATGAACAAAATAAACTGACAAACCAAATGGAACTGGAAGCATGGATACATGGAACATATTGGCCAGTGCCCAAAGGGAGGGTGTGTGAGTACTGGAGACAAAAGGTGGAAGGATTAGCTAAAGAACATATATGCACACCCTGTGAACACAGACAATAATTTGGTGAAGGCCAAGGTAGGGGGAGGCTGGGTGGTTGGAGGTGGGCAAAGGTGGGGGGAAGGGAGACACATGCAATGATGTCCACATTAATAACTTTTAATAGAAAGCAAAACAAAATGGGGACTGTCTGCCTTGATTCTTCTTTATATGCAGTTGTTCCTCAGTATACAAGGCAGATTTCCAGGACCACCCCCCTTCCCCACTACTAGAAAACCAAACTCTGAGGATGCTTAAGTCCCTTATATGAAATGGCACAGTAGGTATTTGCATATAAGTTATTTCTTTCTCTAAGTTCTGCATTTTGAAAGGGATTTTAAAATAAATAGGTGTTATGATTTTTATTTCAAATTTTAGTTTTACTCAGTATTCCTAGATCAAGTGCTTCTGTTAATTTCCATTATAAACCTGATGAAGAAGAAATCCTCAAATCTGAGCATAGATTACAGCAGGATATACCTATATAACACTGCATTTGCATGGATTCAGAGTAGTGCTCAGTGAGTGGCAAATTCAAATTTTTTTTTTTTTTGAAATTTCTGGAATCCTGCCACCCCCACAAAAAAAAAAAAATATATATATATATATATATATTTTTTTTTATAAATATATATATATATATATATATATATATATATATATATATCCTACCTAATAATAGACAAATATGCAAATTGACCGTACCTTCACTATGCCCGTGATTGGCCAGGAGGTGCAGGGGGCGGGACTCGGGGTGGGCGGGGTGGCTGATTGGGCCGGCGGGAGGCTGAGCTCATGTCGCCAGCGGCGACCCTAGCTCAGCGTCTGCGCCACGGCTGTGCTGCGGCACAGAAGGGGCCTCTGGGGCAGCGAACTCACGTCCCACCGCGGACCATCAAAAGTGAGGGAGCTGGGTGCCTGTCCGCTCAGGCACCAGGCCTTTCAGAAGCCTCCGCTGAGCCGGAGCTAGTATTTTTTCAGTTTTCACAACTAAACTCAAAAGTGAGAGGCAGTTTTTATTGTTTGTTTTTTTGTGTGACTTATTTGTTAGGCATAGGTATCGGGCTTATGTAAGGTTTGAAAGCAGAAATTGGTATGTTTCCACATTATGTCTTCTTCATGTTGTATTGAATTATATAACCATATTTTGCCTACAGTGTATGTTTAACTGGCTTCAATACTGACCACTGGTTATTTTATACTAAAACTTGCATAGTGGCTGTTCTGGTCATCTCTTATTAAGGGAAGGTTAATAAAATCCAAAGCTTGCTCTGCTCACTTGCTAGGATGCTATGCCTGAAATATCATTATATCATTTAGTGTCTTCGATACTTTAGGATGGAAAAGAACTTTGAAGCCCACCTATGATTTTATCTTCATAGAATCAGCTCTTTCTGTCTAGATGTATCTTGAATTGCTTCTTGATCTTTGAATTTTATTATTTGACTAGAGGCCCAGCATGTGAAATTGTGTGGCCCTGCCCACCCGCCCGCTGCCCTGCCTTGACACCCTACCCCCTTCACCCAGAGCTCGAGCACGCCTGGCCCCACCCCTGACCCCTCCAGCCTTCTCTGGTTGCCTCAAGCCCTGCCCTCAGTCCCACAAGTCCCCTGGGGCTGGTCCCCCCTCCTCTGAGCGCCTCCCTGCTTCCGCCCTGTCTCTGGAGCAATGTGGCGGCTCTGCCCCGTCATGGCACCAGAGGAGAGTGTGGAAGCCTCACACCTGCTGCAGTTTCAAGCGCTGCTTCCTGGTGGCACTCGTTGCGCTCCTTCCCCTGGCAGGTGGGTGGTGGGGCACTCTGAGTGCGAGCAGTAGGTGGCGAAGGACTGGTGAGGGGAGGGCTATGGGCTCTCACCCCCGCCCTCCCCGCCATGGATGGTCCTGCCTCCTGCAGGGGCCTCCCCACTTCCGCCCCATCTCCGGAGCAACGCAGCTCCGGAGCAAAGCGGCTCCGCCCTGCCGCACACGCAGCCTCCTGCTGAATGGTCATTACGGCCTGAGGGTGTCATGATCATTAGCATATTAGCTCTTTATTATATAGGATATTTTAGTTTTCCTGGTAAGTAAAAAAACTCTTGTTTTACCCCATAGAATTATGATTGTTGAATTGTTATTATTTAGGTCAGCTAAGTTGTCTTCTATTTTTTATATTTTTCTATTCTGCTATATTTTTATGGGAACACTGCTTGGCTGAGTTTCTTCAGGCTGCTCCCAGGAGCCCAGTCTTGTGTAGGAGTGGGGATTGCAATCCGTCCTCCATGCTTCCTGAAGGCAGATCTCATCCACATTGACTCCAGAAGAAATGTGTCAATGTTTATGATGTCTGAGGGTATCTCTCCTACTCTGGGGAATTTTCATATTTCTTTCTCTAAGTTCTGCATCTTGAAAGGGTGCACCTAAAATAAATAGGTGTTATGATTTTTATTTAGAAATTTAGTTTAATCAGAATTCCTAGATCAAGTGCATCTGTTAATATCTACCATAAAACCTGATGAAAAATAAATGTCCAAATCCAAAAGAAGCTGAAATGGATATATGGGATTCTTATTCAAATAATATCTTTAAAGTATAGCTTTATAAACCAAGAACTATACAAATTATGTTTATGGAGTATAGAAAGATTCATGAATATATATCAATTCCCTTATGGTGATACACATTCTTGCAAAAGAAAGGAAAAGGAGATAGACACACTTGTTCCAAAATGCACAGAACAGCATCCATAATCTACTCAGAACCCCCACCAGCTCCCTCTTTTACTCAGAGCAAAAGCAAGGGCTTAGTTGTTACCTCCAAGACATGGATAACTTGTTTCTACCCTGCTTCTCTAACTATTTGTTCCTTGCATAGTCTGCTTTGTCTTCACTAGTCCCCTTTTATGATGACCTGCTTGTTTCTCTCCTGCCTCAGCACCATGGCATTTGTCCTTCCCTCTGCTTGGAATGTTTTCCCCACAAACATGTGTACAACTGGATTACTTAGCCCCTTACAGGTCTTGCTTCCAAACTCATTCTCTTGGTAAGACCACCCACTCATTAACATTTAAGGTCCTTATTCCTTAATTTACTTATTTTTGTTGTCACTACATAAAATATTTTGCATTTCACTGATACATCTTGTTTTTTATTGTTCTCTTTCATAACAATACTAGAGGCCTGGCGCATGGATTCGTGCACCCATGGGGTCCCTCGGTATGGCCTGCATGGATTGAGCTGGAACCAGCAGTCCAACACTGCCTGTCTCTCATGGCTGCTGCTCCCACTCATCCCGGCCCTCTGCACCTGCCGCGGGCTCATGCCCAGTCAGTCCTGATCAGGAGGGGCTCGTGCTGCTGCAGTGGTGCTCACCAGCCATGAGCCCTGTCTGGTGCCTGTTGGTCAGCTGAGTGATGCTCTCGCTGTGGGAGCACACTGACCACCAGGGGGAAGCTCCTGCATTGAGCATCTGCCCCCTGGTGATCAGTGCTCATCATAGTGACCCGTCAACCGGTTGTTCGGTTGTTAGGTTGTTTGGCCATTCGGTCATTCAGTTGCTTAGGCTTTTATATCCTATCTAATAAAGAGGGAATATGATAATTGACCATCATGCCCTCACAAAGATGGCGGCACCCACAACCAATAAGGAGGGAATATGCTAATTGCTGCCACACCCTCAAAGATGGCAGCACCCACAGTAACAAGACAGCGGCGCCCAGTCCCCTCTGCCCCTCTGGCGCACCTGCCTCCAGAGTACCCCAGTCCCCTTAGCCCCCAAACTGCCCAGGGCCAGCCCGAGGCGCAGGCAATTCTCAGATGGCAGCTGCCCAGCCACCCAGGGCCGGCCCAAGGCTCAGGCAAGCCTTGGATGGTGCCTGCCCAGCCACCTAGGACTGCCCGAGGCTCAGGTAATCAGGGCCGGCCGAGGCTTGCACTTCAGGCAGTGGCAGCAGCAGAGGTGTGATGGGGGTGTTGCCTTACTCTGATCACTGGGTTGCCTCCCGCCCCTGAGGGCTCCCAGATTGTGAGAGAAAGCAGGCTGGGCTTAGGCCCCACTCCCCCCGACTCTCCAGTGCATGATTTTTCATGCACTGGGCCTCTAGTACATACATAAGCTTCTTTAGGGGATACAATTTTCAATATACAGACTATATTGGCATTTCCATCTGGAACTACCATTGAGGTGAGTGGGTCACAGTGTGGATAGGGAGAAGGCAACCTTTGGATTGGGTTCTCTCTTGTATCATTTTTTGCTTTAAAGAATTATGAAAATCATGCTGCTATTGATATAGTCCTGATGATTTAGAATAAGAAAGGCTATTATTCTTTAGCAGAGCTGTTCCCAGCCAGTGCTGTATTTACTTGCTGATACTTAGGTTTTATAGCAATGCTTCAAGAGCTGACTTCTAAAAAGCATCCCTGATCAAGTCCATTCTGATTGACTGCTAAATAGTTTGAACGCCATCTCTACTTAAAGATTAAGAAAAACCTTCATTATTAGAATTTTTTCAAATAGAAATACCTGTTGTTGCAGGTCTGAAATGCTTTAGCATCTCACTTCTTTTTTGCTCCATGAAGTAATTATTTTTTATCTTGATTTGTGATAAAACAGTTTCCTAGAAAATAAACAATAATGTTAGATTAGAACACCCTGTAATCTCTTAAGGATTTCATTGGTCATTTTACATTTGTGTTTTTCCTCTGCCTAGAATGGTCTTCCCTGTATCTTGCACAGTGCAGTTTTTCTCAACGCTACATCTAGGATCAAATATCACCTTAATAGAGAGATCATCCTTGAATAGAAAGTAACTCAGCCCAACATTCTCTGTTATTAGATTCTTTTTTTCCCATAGCACATGTCATTTCCTGAAGTTATTCATTTATGTGTTCATTCATGTATTTATGTATGTTTGTATTTAATTGTCTATCTTCTCCTTCACTAGAATATAAGCTTCATGACATCAATACTTTGCCTGACTTTTTTCAATACTACATCAGCACACAAAATAGTGCCTGATACATATTAGACATTCATTATTAGATATCAGTTAATCAGATGAATTAATGTTGATCTCCTTAAGTGGCTTGATGGCTAGTTTCTCTAATATTAGCATTGAATCATTGGGCAGGTGTTACAATAATGAAAAGAGAAAACATAAGAGAATAGCACTCAGGGAAAAAACTGAAATTACACACCACCCAGTTGCTTTGTGTGTTACTTTATCATATGTGGAATCTGGAAGCTGCTCTTACCAGTTCTATTTTCATATTGTCAACAAGTTGCTGTCACATTCATTGGAAGTGATGCATTTATGCAACAAGGCTAGAGAGCTACTTTTGATTGTTTTAAATCTTCTTGAGCACTCAAAAATACAATTCTAAAAGACAAAATGTTTGGGGGAGGATAGGTGGGAGAATTATGTTATTCAAACCAGAATCTTATATAATGATTAAATGTGGTCATAACACAAAAGTAGTAGTTAAATTTTGGAAACTTGAAACAATGATATTTGGCTGGGCTGTAGGAGTACTCTCACTGAATTACATGATTTGATTTGAATAAGAAAAAGCATTTAACTAAATTTATATTTATGTTAGCACTCTTCCAATATCACCTACAAATTATAGGTTCAGAAGTATGTTGTACATTCTGTATTTCTCTGGCCAATATGGGCTCTGCATCACTCATTCACTCCGCAAATATTTTTCAAGCATAAAATGTATGCTAGACAGGGTGTTAGTTTCTGGGGATTCAACATGTACAAGTGGGAGCAAGGTAAAGAGAAAGCATTATCAAAGGGTACTGAGTAAAATTAACTACATGACTAACCATGTAACTGGTGCCCAGTAGACATGCAAACAAATATAATCAAGACTTGCATGAAAGTGTGAAAGTGGGGGGCAAGGGTTGCCCCCGGCAATGGAGGAAGCAAAGCTTCTGCAGCCCTGGCTGGCCTAGGCCTCCCCTCCAGGCTACAAAGTTTCAATTATAGAAGATACATAAGTCCCAACAGAAATGGCTGCCGGCCACGGAGTGAGCAGGAGGCTTGGCTCAGCTCCAGGCTACAAAGTTTCAATTGTAGAAGGTAAATAAATTCCAGATACCAGTCATATGTGGACTGGATTATAATGCTACCTAATAAAAAAGTAATATGCAAATTGACCCTAACTCCGCTACACCTACAAGCCACGCCCACAAGCCATGCCCACCAGCCAATCAGGAGCAAATATGCAAATAAACCCAACCAAGATGGCTACAGCCACAGAGAGCAGGAGGGAGGCTTGGGTTTCACCGGTAACAAAGGAAGCCAAGCTTTCCGCCTGCATTAGCGGCCTAAGCCTCCACTCAAGGCTACAAAGTTTCAATTATAGAAGGTAAACAAATCCAAACAGAAATGGCCAGCCACTGAGCTGGAAAGAGCAGGAGGCAAGGGTTGCCCCCAGCAATGGAGGAAGCAAAGCTTCTGCAGCCCTGGCTGGCCTAGGCCTCCCCTCCAGGCTACAAAGTTTCAATTATAGAAGATACATAAGTCCCAACAGAAATGGCTGCTGGCCACGGAGTGAGCAGGAGGCTTGGCTCCGCTCAGGCTACAAAGTTTCAATTGTAGAAGGTAAATAAATTCCAGATACCAGGGCCTCTGCTTGGGTCGCCAGGGGGCGTGGCTGGCCTACAAACTACCACAGGCTCTAAACACAGGCTGCCCCACACCCCAAGAGAACCCCCACCCTGATCCAGGATACCCTTCAGGGCAAACCAGCTGGCCCCCACCCATGCATCAGGCCTCTATCCTATCTAATAAAAGAGTAATATGCAGATTGACCATCACTCCAACACACAAGATGGCTGCCCCCAGGTGGTCAAAGATCCTGCCCCCATATGGACACAAGATGGCCAGCAGGGGAGGGCAGTTGGGAGGGACCAGGCCTGCAAGGGAGGGCAGTTGGGGGCAATCAAGCCTGCAGGGGAGGGCAGTTAGGGGTGACTAGGCCAGCAGAGGAGGGAAGTTGAGGGTGACCGGGCCTGCAGGGAAGGGCAGTTGGGTGGGACCCAGGCCTGCAGGGGAGAGCAGTTCGGAGGGACCAGGCCTGCAAGGGAGGGCAGTTAGGGGTGACCAGGCCTAAAGGGTAGGGCAGTTAGGGGCAATCACGCTGGCAGGGGAGCAGTTAGGCATCAATCAGGCTGGCAGAGGAGTGGTTAGGGTGTGATCAGGCTGGCAGGCAGAAGCGGTTAGGGGCAATCAGGAAGGCAGGCAGGCAAGCAGTTGGGAGCCAGCAGTCCTGGATTGTGAGAGGGATGTCCCACTGCCCATTTAGGCCCGATCCCACGAGGATCGGGCCTAAACGGGCAGTCGGACATCCCTTGAGGGGTCCCAGATTGGAGAGGGTGCAGGCTGGCCTGAGGGACACCCCCCACTTTCCGCCCTGTGCATGAATTTTATGTACTAGGCCTCTAGTATAATATAGTTGGAGAGAAGAAAGATATACAGACAAATAATACAAAGGCCAGGTATGCAATGTTATCTATGCATCATCTATAAATGCTGCAGACATTCAGAGGAAGATGATTAATGTCTTCTCTAATTGTGAAACTTTATATAATTTGAAATAAACTTGGAGGAATTAATAAGAATTAAATAAAACAAAAAGAGGAGAAGGAAGCAATGTCATTGTAGACCAAATAATCAAGATTTGGAGGGGACTGAGTTAACTAATCTGTAAGGTCCCTTGCCATCTGGAAATGCATTGATTCTCTTTTGAGTCCGAAAGATAAGATATAGCTTGATAAATTAGGAAATGCTGTGGATGAAAAGGGGCCACATGCTAACCTGAATAGCTCAGGGAAGGCCTGCATAGCAGCCTTGCAAACTCAGAGACCTAAAGTAATCACAAAGGATGATCTGACGTAAAACTTTAACTAAAAGCAGTCTATGGTGGTTAGTTATGTCCTAGGCCAGTATCTTCCCTGACAAAGGTCAATCTTTACTTTCACTGAGCATGTCTATTGCCTTTTTGCATCTAAAATAACGTGTCATTTGAATGTCAAAGTAATTTTCCTTTTTCTGGACCCCTCAAAGCACAGGCACCCATTCTGCAGAGACTACAAATCTCCTCAATGTTATTGAGTTAATTGTTGACTGTTAACTATTCTGCTTCCACTTAAGTAAAAGAAGCATGTTTCTATCATTTTACTTTTTATCCAATCCCAGAGGTTTCTCCTACTTTGCTGTCTCCCACCTCCCTAATCTATCACCAATGGATTTCATGTAACCCACTTATGTCTCTGCTTTTGATTGTAGTGCTTAAAACAAGGTGCAAAACTGACATTCTTGGAGTATTATCTAAATCTGTTGAGATTCTGCTTCCCAGCAATTGTCGACAGTTTGGCTCAAATAAACTCTCAAAATTCTTCACAGATTTGAATGTTTCTTATGCTAACAAAGCCACAAATATTTTTCTGGGCATTGGTTCTCATAATGTTGTCCCTAAAACTGCAGCATCAACACCACCTAGAATTTGTTAGAAATGTGAATTCTCAGACCCACCCCAGACCTACTAAGTGAGAAACTCTGTTGAACCCAGCAATCTATGCTTTGACAAATCCTCCTGTTGTTTCTGAGATATGCTGGAGCTTGAGAACTGCTGTTCTAGGGTATGGGCATAGAATTTTTTTTTCCTAAAAAGCAGCAAGGTTTAAGGCCAACTATGACTGAGATTTGGGGTTGCTCACAAGTCATCTGTTGTGTGAATCCCAGATGAGGTATCCTTGTAGGTTCTGTGCTAGGAGAACCCAAGGTGACCAGGTTACCAGAGCAGTGTATCCTGGCTCCTTCTTGACCTATAGATCTGATGTGTACTTTTCCTCTGTGGTCAAGCTGTTTTGTCCCTCTGGATATCCTCCCCTCTGACACCTTTTTCCTTAAAATTTTTTTTATACCAGTAATGTCTATGTTACTTGTCATTTTTTATTTGTCATTTATTGTTTAAACTTTTTATACTGAAGAATAGTATGCATACAAAAAAGTCATTTTACCTGTATAACTTGAGATATCTATACTAATAAAAGGGTAATATGCTAATTAGACTGGGAGACCTTCTGGGAGACCTTCCGGATGTCCTTCCGGACAAAGCCATGGTGGTAGGGCCAAGGCAAAGGTGGTTAGGAGTGATCAGGCCAGGAGTGGAGGGCAGCTGGGGGTGATCAGGCCGGTGGGGTGGGGGGCAGTTGGGGGGTGAGCAGGCTGGTGGAGGGGGCCAGTTGGGGGTGAGCAGGCCAGCGGGGAGGGGGGGCAGTTGGGGCAAGCAGGCTGGCAGGCAGTTGAGTGGTTAGGAGCCAGCGGACCTGGATTGCGAGAACGATGTCCTACTGCCATCAGTAGGACATCCCCTGAGGGGTCCCAGATTAGAGAGGGTGCAGGCCAGGCCGAGAGACACCCCCCACCCCAGTGCATAAATTTCGTGCACCAGGCCACTAGTGGATGTATGTGTGTGTTTATGTGTGTGTGTGTGTGTGTGTGTATTTTTTATTTTTATTTTTTGCAAACCAAATACACCTATGGGAATAGTACCCACATAAAAACAACAACAACAAAATAAAGCAAACGAGCAAACATTACCAGCACCCAGAAGCCCTCTCATGCTCTACTCCACTCCATACCTACCATCAGGATAAAAGTACCAGTGATCTTTGTTTCTAACAGCAAATATTAGTTTTCACAACTCTTATCTATAATTGTTTGATTTGTTTTCAATTCATCCAACCAAGTTGTGTGCATGTAGAGACCTGTTTTATTGACCATTTCATTGGATTGCTGCAGTATCACTTCTTTAATAGAAACACTGAATTGTTGAAATATCATCTATAATAATAAAAGTGTAATATGCTAATTATACCTGATGTCCTTCCGGACCACCTTTCAGATGAAGCTGTGGCAGTGGGGGGCTGAGGCAGAGGAGGCCACCGTGGCAGCAAGGGCCAAGGTAGCCGCTGTGGCAGCAGGGGCCAAGCCCCTTGCACGAATTTCATGCATCGGGCCTTTGGTTTCTATTAACATGTGATTGGCAAACCTCTAAAAGAAGCCGTGCTCTTAGAGATTGCAAATTGGAAAAGACATGCACACTCATATTATCTACTAACAATCAGGGGGCAAAAGGCAAACAAAGGAACTCTGCAAACCTATCTTACCAACAAGGCTTCTAGGAATCTTTCTCTTATCTGCCTTCTGCTTTGATACCTAACTTGACTACACTTTACCTTCAACCAAAAGGCTTGAGATAAATAAATGCCTTATCTCAAAACACCATTTTCTTTCCTCTATTATCACCTTCTTATCCCCTCAGCATCACCTCCTTGACAAGTCCTGCCCTTCTTTCTACTATATTTGGCTAACCTTTCCTGGGAGGAGGGATGTGTTACTTCCTCACCTCTCTAGAACACTGGCTTATCCTTTCCAGAAATGATTACTTGTGCATTTATTTCCTCTTTAGTGTTCATTCATTAGACCCTAAAAGATAACCTTCAGGAGATCAGATACTCCTGTCTTGTTTACCATTATCCCTATTACACCTAGAACAGGGTCTGACACATGCTTAAGAAATGCTCATTTGAAATAAAGAATTATAAACATGGGCAATCCAGTTAAATAAATATTTAAATTGGGAGATTTTTGAAATTGAAAAATCTGGCTTTTCCAATGGTTAAATATTTTTAAAAAATATATTTTCATTGCTTTCAGAGAAGAAGGGAGAGGGAGAGAGAGAGACATCACTGACGAGAGAGAATCATTGCTCAGCTGTCTCTTGCATGCCTCCACATTGGGGATCGAGTCCATAAACTGGGCATGTGCCCTGAATGGGAATTGAACCATGGCCTCCTGGCTCATAGGTGGATGCTCAACCACCGAGCCATGCCAGCTGGACTAATGACTGACTATTTAACTAGTCAATTCATTAACTTTCATGTACCTCAGTTTCCTCCTTGTAATATTGGGACTGTGGAAGTTATCAAAGGTCTTGAACTCAATGAAGAGCATAAAGGACATTCGTGAAGGTGCGAACTATGGGAAACAGGCTTTCTAAGGGGCCACCTCTACTCTGTTTTAGTAGATCACTACAAACAGAAAACAAGCATCTAAGACTGCTTCAGAATCTAGTATTTCTAGAAACCCTGAAACTGTAGATTTTTCTTCAGTGAAACTTTCATAAAATGTTCACAATGAATTAAGAAACTGAAAGCACCCTTAGCTAAAAGTCACCCACACTGTAGCTCTGTTTGTTTATGGGGAGAGGTAAGCACTAGCAATACTTTGACCCATTGATCATTTTATCTTCCATAACCAAAAATATTTAAAAATGTTAAGAATGTATGGTTTAGAAAAAAAATTACAAATGATCTTTTTATCTGGTTTTCCCTATAGCTTCTGGATAGTGACTTTATCAATTAAAAATTATACATATATTTGTGTGTTTCATCCTCTATTAGATAAAAAATAATTCATCAGATTTCTCAAGATTTATTCAACATAGAAGAGACATGCAAAGTGAATCTTTTTATATTTCTAAAGGAGTGGAAATAGTGATCTTGTTTTCAAAACTGTCTTTTCTCCATGTGTACATACTTCTGTCCAATGGCATTTTGGTGACGGACCATTTTGATTGACATTTTGAAGCAAAGTAGTCACTACTCAAATTTCAAGGATGACTGCTTCACAGAATTTCAAACTAATTTAAAAAGTCTATATGAGTATGTCCTTTTAGAGTTAATATTCACTGTACACTTACATTTAATTAGTAATCACAAAATTTAATAAAGAAGCTGGACCAGTGAAAAATTGAAAACAACTCAGATATAAGGCAATCTGAACAAACTAACTTACTTGATGAAATACTAAAATTTTTAAAAGTGACAGTGAATTTCTTTTACAAAAATGAGGCTATAAAACATATGTAATGTTAAATAAAAAAGGAAACTCCTAAACGATATTTGAAGATGAAGCTTATTTTTTCAAGTTGCTGAATTAAAAATACTGGTGGAAAAATGCCAAAATGTTAGGAATGTATGACATAGAAAGAAAATTATAAATGATCTTTTTAACTTTTTTTCCCTATAGCTTCTGGATAGTGACTTTATCAATTAAAAATTATAGATATATTTGTGTGTTTCATCTTCTACCAGAATTATTGCATAATATAGAACACCTATTTATTAATGGAACAAAATGAAAATTAGCTATGATATCAAATGGGGTTTTATCCTGCTATGTTCATTGATTTTAATTAGTGTTTGATCCTCAACTTTGTTTCACTCTGCCCATATGCATGCCTATGCATCCCTGAAAATTCAGATGAAAGAAGATTTAAAATGAGACCAGATGCTAATTGCCTTAGCTCCTTCTCTTAGACAAATAACCAGATGCTCTCTCAGTGGGAGAAAATGAGCTGTCGTAGTTATCACAGAGATTAGAAGGAACACCCAACAAAACACCTGCAGGAGCCTGTAAGGATTAAACCATCTCTGGATTAGACACTCAGTCTGGCTAGTTTAGGTTAGGGCATCTGTGCAGTATGCGTTTGACACTGAGAAGACAGTGGTTTAGAAACAAATATCAGGGTCTGTCCAAGGGATTCTTTTGTTGGCACAGCTTTGTTGCAGTGTTCCAGGGTGAAGAAGAGAAAACGATGTTGCTCAGAAGTTCTACTTAAAGTTTAAAGCACATTAAAAATATTAGATGCCTTGTATGATCAGTTTTTAACTCCCGGACTCACTCAAGAATGAGGAAAAGGGCATGTAGTCCTGAAGATTGTCTCTGTGTTTAGATCATGAGTCTGATGGATTCAGAGATGGGAGAAGTAGATTCATGTGTGTGTGTGTGTGTGTGTGTGTGTGTGTGAGAGAGAGAGAGAGAGAGAGAGAGAGAGAGAGAGAGAGAGAGATCAACAAATAACAAAGTGCTTGATATTAAAAAAGAAAGAATAGGCTTGACAATGGTCAGTGCTTAACCAATGATAAAAATAGCTGACAAAATCTACCCCCCATGGGAAGATCATTTGAGAGGACACTCAGGCAGAGGGAATGCAGTACAGGGTCATAAAGGAGGAATGAGCTGGCAGTCACTCGGACCAGATAGAAGGCTATGAGGATCTGGAAGGTGAAGAATGATACCTGGCAGAGATGGTCCTCAAGAGGGAGACAGAAGGAAAATCATGCAGAGCCTTTCAATCCAGGTTGAAGAATACGTTCTTAAATGTGTAGGAAGCCATTGAAGGCTTTTCCTTTGGGAAATTAGGGTGATCTAATTATAATTTTTAAAAGATCACTCTGGCTTATGATGGCACACTTTTCAATATTTTCCATTTATAGTCTTGCCTTTGAACATCTAGGCTCTAATCCAAGCCAGCAGACACAAAATGGTGACATGATTAGGACAAGCCTCTCTTTATAGTACCCATTCTGGACCAATCTGTAGCTTTTATGTGCACATTATCATTGCCCCTGAGCCATAATGGGCCTGAAATTGGAGGCAGCATTCCACCTGAGTCATCATCCAAACCACTTTATGAAGCCATCACCTATATAAGTCTCTAGACACTCATTCAATTACTCATAAGGCCCAACTTTTCTCAGCTTAGGAGAAATATCACAATCACAGATGTGGATGCTTATATTAACACTAGTTTGAGTAATTCCGTGTTGTTGTTTTTTTAAATAGTCACCAAGAATCCCTTCACACTTTAAACATAACAAATATAGCAACAACTCAAACAGTTTTGTAACTCAGTAAAGGTGTTTCGTTTTTTGTCTTTTTCACTAGTTCTATCCCAACTAACCCGTCAGTGTCTTGGCAAAAAAGCAAATATCAGTATTTTGCCAGACTCATGTTATTTCAAGTAGAAAAAGGAGAGCCATAAAGGCAGAAATAAGTCTTGGGGGAAACAAGAGATTTCTTTTAACTAAACCACCATAATATTAAATCTAATTTGAGTATAAATGTTCTCAGTTCTCCTCCTCCCAAAGCCCATATCTGGAGAATATTCTCTCTTCTCAATTTTCCAGCCCTTTAAGGGCAGTCTGATCCTTACCAGAGAAGTTCCTGGATGTTTATGATGGAGAAGTGCAGGATAGGGAGGTGAATGAGCTGAGACCACAGAGCGGAAGTTGAAGGTTTAGCAAGATGCAGGTTAAATTGGCCCAAGTGGGATCCAGCTGGAAGAAGGGAGGATAGATGAAAGGTTTTTCAGCTGAGGTTGGAAGGAGCAAATTGGAGAGAATGTGATGAGGAATGAGAGGGCCTGGTGGAAGGTGGAGAATGAGAGAGTGGAGAAGGGGAGGAGATTGAAGAGAAGTGTGCTGGAGCAATATATTTGATCAGAATGTTCCCTCTCTCTTATCTTTCAGTTTTTCTTCAGACACAGTTTTATACAAATACTTGACTGCTTGGATCAGGAGTTCCAAAGGGTAAAAATATAAGTATTTTTTTCTCTTCGTTTGGTAAGAAGAATGTGAAAATAAAAAGAAAATTTAAAAGTGGTGACACGGAAGGAAGGAGATTAAGATAAGGGAGAAAAACAGTCACAAATATAGTTATGGATTTTGTTTATTACTGTACAAACAGTATTCTTTTTCTAAGACCCAGAAGAAGCCATTTTCTTTCTCAGTGATCTTGAGTACAACAAGACACAACAAAATTTACCTGCTATTCCAGCTTCATTTTCCTTCACAACCTTTCCCAATCCTCATATATCAGTAAAAGGCAAGAATTCACTATTCTCCAACATACAAACCCTTCCTCAATTCATGTTTTTCTCAGCCAGGAATCCCTTTCTCTTCCTTGTCCCATTAATTTATGAAATAGTGATGTATTTTGCACATTCTGTGTGTTAATGATTAAGAACAAATATTCAATCTTCCACTTCCCCAAATCATTTTTTTAAAGTGTATGAAAAGAATTTTAAGTATAATATAACACCTTAAACAAAAATCCCCATTAACATTCAATTCTGTGATATCCTTAATTTTCCCATCATTCTCCCTATTACACGCAAAGTAACACACAAGGCACACACCTATAAAACACACATCTACATGCACACACACAATTTCACATCCTTCCCCTAAGGTCACATATATATTAAGAGTAACATATTTTTGAATTTTAAATTATTATCTAGAGTCATAAGAAAAGATCTTAGTCCTGTCTTGGCCAGTGTGCAGTTACATTCCCAGAAAATACATAATATTATAGGTTACCTCATTAATAAAAATAAATGAGCTATCTTTCAGTTCAAAATGTTAGTATATATATATATATATATATATATATATATATATATATATATATGGAAATTCTCACATAAACTCTTATTATATACCTTAAAATAATAGAATTTAAAGATTGTGACATAGTTATTAATAAGGGAGACAGCCTTTGTAGTTGAATAACTATATTTGCAAGCACCTGGAGGTGTTTTAAGTGACTAAAATGCATTAACTCACTTTGTCTAACATGTAGACAATACATTAATACAGATAATTAAATGCTCTAATAAGTAACTCTAAACATGTGGTGGGTGGACTAGGAATGGAAGCCTGGTTACCAGGCTCAAAGTAATGATCACTGAGTGATTGCCTTTTACTTTTCAGAGGAAGAAAATCCATTCACGTGCCAATTCTAATTTGAATTCAAATCTTAGGTTTGATGTTTAAATGTCAAGTAGCCAAAACATTAGTTGATTGAGCACTTAGTTTTGTGAAGCAAGATTGTTGGAGAAGAGGAGCTTAATTAGATCAGTTACAGTACTAAACAATGATTTTCATTTATAACCAACTAACAAAAAAAAGCCAAGACATTCAAAGAGTAAGCATGAATAAACAGTGTTTTGAATTATAAAAGAATTACATAAAGTGCCGAAACCGGTTTGGCTCAGTGGATAGAGCGTCGGTCTGTGGACTGAAAGGTCCCAGGTTCGATTCCGGTCAAGGGCATGTACATTGGTTGCGGGCATGTCCCCAGTGGGGGATGTGCAGGAGGCAGCTGGTCGATGTTTCTCTCTCATCGATGTTTCTAGCTTTCTATCCCTCTCCCTTTCTCTCTGTAAAAAATCAATAAAAAAAAATAAATTAAAAAAAAAAAGAATTACATAAAGTGCAGGAAGTATCTTCTCAGTCATATCATTGATCCATAATAATATTTGCATTTATGTCTTTAACAAAATGAAGACAAAGAAAAGGGAGGAACTCAAAAGACATGCATAATGATGTTTTCACTTTCTTGGCTCTATTTCCCCAATAATTCATGAATAATTTTAAAATCTAGATCGGGGCCAGCTATTAATGGCTGACTCCAAAGTAATAACTAGAGGATCCAAATAAAGTTTACATTTTATAATTATTTACATCAAGTGAATGAAATGAATTAAGAATTACAAATAGTTTAGCTTGCAGTGCACACATAATAGGCTAGATTAGTCATTTAAAAATTGTCAGGAAATAATTCAGTTTATAACTTAATTACTTATTAAAAACTAGAGGCCCAGTGCACAAAATTCTTGCATAGGGGTGTGTGTTCCTCAGCCCAGCCTACACCCTCTCCAATCTGGGACCCCTTGAGGGATGTCCGTCTGCCCGTTTAGGTGCGATCCAGGTAGAATCAAGCCTAAACGGGCAGTCGGACACCCTTCTCACAATCCAGGACTGCTGGCTCCCTGCCTGCCTGCCTGATTGCCCCTAAATGCTTCTGCCTGCCAGCCTGATCACCCTCTAACTACTCCCCTGCCAGCTTGATTGATGCCTAACTGCTTCCCTGCCAGCCCGATTGCCCCTAACTGCCCTCCCCTGCAGGCCTGGTCACCCCTAACTGCCCTCCCCTGCAGGCTTGATCACCCCCAACTGCCCTCCCTTGCAGGCCTGGTCCCTCCCAACTGCTCTCCCCTGCTGGCCATCTTGTGGCAGCCATCTTGTGTCCACATGGGGGCAGCCATCTTTGTGTGTAGTGATGGTCAATTTGCATATTACTCTTTTATTAAATAGGATAATGAAATGCTAAGCTATATTGATATATGCTGTTTTTGTTTATAGCAATATTGTGTTAGAAGCAAGATTTGAAACTTTTTCCAAAATTTGAGAAATAGGTTTTTGGGACTTCACTATAGTATTTTCAATATAATCATATTTGGTAAATGGGGTTATTGGGTGTTTTAATGTCTTGATTTTGAAAAGACAAGCAAAATCTTACTAAATGAGGATCAATGGAAAAATAATAATTTTCATGGGAAGGAATGGATAAAGAAGAAAAATGTATCACATACATTTCTAATAGAAACAATTAGTTATGTTTAGAAACAATAGTTTATGTCAATGATTATGAGCTAGAGTATACAAAACAACTGATTTAAGGAAAATATAACAGTAATGTAAAGTTTTTAATGAGAAAGAATAAACCTTTATTGTTTTTTGTTTAATTTTTTAAAATATATTTTATTGATTTTTTACAGAGTGGAAGAGAGAGGGATAGAGAGTTAGAAACATTGATCAGAGAGAAACATTGATCAGCTGCCTCCTGCACACCCCCTACTGGGGATGTGCCCGCAACCAAGGTACATGCCCTTGACCAGAATCGAACCTGGGACTCTTGAGTCCGCAGGCTGACGCTCTATCCACTGAGCCAAACCGGTTAGGGCAACCTCTATTGTTTTAAGTGTAGCCAAACAGCCTATTAAAATACACACTTTAACACTTTACCTATGGAGAGAGAGTGCCTGAGCAAGAATCTGCCCCTGAAACAAGAAAATGAGAGATTACACAACCAGGCTTAGAAAAAGTATAAATCATAACTTGCAAAGTTGAAAATCTGGGATGAATTGAAAAAACAAACACAGTAGAAGCAATTATTTCAACAACCATGCTCCTCTCAACATAACCCTAAAGATAGCATTCCATCTTTAAGGGACTCTTCTTTCCACAGATGCCCTCTATAGCAGGTCACAGTCCCACCAACAGCATTTGCAATGAGTGGCACTGCCACATGGCACTTGGTGGCTTATCTCTAGCCAAGAGCAACTTCAGACAGAGGCAGGTCAGCACTCAGCACTCAAAGCCAGGCTGACTGTGGAAAACCACCCTGTGAGAAGGTATTAAAATGTGACAGTCATTCCCAAATATACCTATTCTTTTAAAATCAAGTTATTGATTATAGTCCTATACCTAATTCCAGAACTCCCAATTTTGTGAAATTTCACACAGCAAAAATCTAGAGTAAGCCCCCCTGAGAGGAGGCAGGCACTCCATCTTTTCCTGCTTCCTCTTCCCCAGGACTTCCCACAAAGGTCTGCTGCTACTGACTGTTGCAGATAGCACTGTTTTACATAAATAATGCTGCTGTACTTAAGATGTCATTGGCAGAAAGAAGTCAGTTGCTAAAAGCAACCCATGGAATTCTCTTGTAGAAATAAAATCTATTGACATAAAAATGCAATTTATGCAAAAATATAAAATTAATGTAAACCTATAAGACATAAAACAACATAAAAGATTTAACAGGAAATTTCTAAGTGGATATTACTTTACACAATTTATGTTTTTCTAAAAAAATTTATGTAAACTGTTTAATGTAAATTTTTACAAAATTGAATATAAAACCAAAACATGTCTTGCATGGAGTATAAAAGTAAGTTATTTAGAGAGTATAAATTTAATATTTTCTGATGTTAAGATGTTTCCAAGTTTTAAACACACACTAAGACATCCATTCATTTGCATTTTTGTAATGTGGGCATTTAAAATATTTTCATAAAGCAATGCATACCTAGAGAATTAAAATTAAATAGGTTGCTAATCAGTGGATTTATTGATTGCAGATAAATCTATCTGATAATAAATTACTTTTCAGACATAATAATCTCTCCTTGGTTTTGGGGGGCTTGGGTGATGGGAACGTCACATGTGACATTGAATGCTGTCCCATTTATTTTGGCCAACGAGGTACTGTGTTTAGAAGAAACATTCTTTGTTTAAGTTGCTTGAGCTGTTTAAGCTGGGATATGACACATGCCAGTTTGTTCCAGCCAAATTTGTATGGCAAATGCTCAATGTGGAATTATTACAGGTATTGTCACTGCTCTGATTCATAGCTAGCCTGTGTAATATTTCAATCACTATTCTTCCTTTTAAATATTTCCCTATATTTGTCGTGTCTCAAAAAGAGTATTAATCACTTGTTTTGCCCCCTCTACATATCTACTATATATATAAACCCCTAATATGCAAATAGACCAAATAGCGGAACAATGGAACAACCGAACAATTGGTCGCTATGACGTGCGCTGACCACCAGGGGGCATGCGTGGAACATGGCAGGCATCAGCTGTGGCAGGATGGTGGAGCAGGTGAGTGGGGACGTCAGATCAAGATGGGGCGCCGGTCATGGGGTGAGCCTCTGGTGGTTACTGAAAATTCTTTGCTCCCATGCGCCGTGGTCCTGCCCGCCACTCGCACCAGATCACTCAGCACTGACAGCGGGTGCCAGCGGTGGCTGCCGGCTCCGATTGCCCCTCAGGGCTTCTTCACCTCCCCCTGCTCCTGAGGGACGATTGGGGCCAGTAGCCGCCTCTCACACCTGCTGCCAGGACGGCCCCTCTCACACCTACAGCCGGTGCCGGAGCTGCTGCTCACACCTGCTGCCGGGACCGGCGCTGGTCCCGATCACCCCTGAGGGCTTCTCCACCCCCTGCTTCTGAGGAGCCATCAGGACAGCAGCTGTCGCTCACACCCGCTGACAGCGCTGGCCCCAGTCACTCTGCGTAGTCAGTGGGTGCAAGTGGGGCCAGCACCGTCAGTGTGTGGGAGCAGGGGCCATGGGAGCAGGGCTGCTGGCAGACAGGGGACCGGGGGCTGCGGTGGGAAGGGCTGGGCGGGGGTGCAGAGGATGGGCAGAGACCTGTCCCTGTGCCCACCACAGCCTCGCGGCCCACAGTTCCTTTCAAGGTGCACGAATTAATGCACTGGGCCCCTAGTGTTTAAAAAAGCCCATATCTTTTGCTGTAACTTCAAACTCCCAAAACTTCTGATGCTCCATGAAGCCTATGAACAATTTCGATTTCCAGAAATTGCAAGGCATCCTTCTGAGATGTTGTTAAAGCCGGTTTTAATATAGCATGTGTTTATTTAAACTCAGTGCCAATAGTTCCTTGGGGGTGGTTTCCGCTTATAGCCAAAGGTTGAATAGGCCACCGAGAATAATTGTGAGAGTGAAAGAGGTTGTTCTGTGACAAGTCTAAAGCCCTGCAGGGAGTAAAGTGCTGGCAATCATACCCTCCACCTTTTGGGAGTGAGAGTCTTCTCTTCATTTCTCATCACTGGGCCATTAGGCTTGTCAAATTCTAATACATTGTTAAGGTTCCACAGAAACCCAGATATGAATGCCCCATTTCTCCTTGCTGGAATGGAAGAAACACACAAGGTCATATCTCTTAACACGTGAGATGACAGCCAGCCAGAAAAAGAGCCCAATCCATGCGCACAAAGACCAGAAAGCCAGTTTATTTTTTTCTATTATTGTACCATGTGAAAAATAACTGCCAATTCATTTTTTGAAGATAGGAAAAATAACCCCTCTCAATACAAACTGCAGAAGAAAGTGAAACATGAATTCACAATGCAAATAATGTTTCTTGAATGCACATAACACAATTGTATGAAAAATAAGGAAGAAAATGAATTTTACATTTATTAGCCACTGAAGACTTACATACATTATGACCTAAAAATTAAAAGCTTGTTCCACAATTTGTCAGTGAAGTGGAGGAAAAAATCTTGTTTTTTCTTTCCTCTTTTCTGTTTTTTTTCTCTATTTAAAAATATGCAGAATTGGTTGCATGCTTTTATTTAAATAACTTTCAGAGCTTAATCCTCTAGACAGTCATCTTGGCAGAGCCACCTGCCTTCAGCAACAGTGAGTCTGCGTCTTTCTGTACCAACTTGATTCGCACGCTCCCTCTGGTGTCCCCAACAACAGGTGTCTCATTAGCACCTGAGCGATGCCAGCTTCTGAGGAAGGCTGTGAACTGATTAAACACATGCTCCATTTTTATCTCTTTATGAGTCATTACTTAAAGGTTTTATCACCAGATTGCCACACTTAATTACGTGGAGCCATAATTAAATATGAGCATTCTTAGGCCTGCTTTTTAAATTTTAGTTTAAACTTCAGTGACATGTTTTGCTGTTGGCTAATTTAAAGCTATATTTAAAAGAGCAGTAGGAGGTGTTTTTTTGAGGGGGACAAAGTGGGGAAAGGTACTTATTTTTTCATTCACTAAGCATCATTTTTAATCTGAAAAAAATTACTTCTACATTGCATTTAAAGACTTAGAGAGCATCACCAAAAATAGGAGTAATTACATTAGAATGTCTTGCATTTTTAATAGGATACAAGAAAGTAGTGTATTGCTTGCTTTATAAATTACAATTTAACTAGGATACTATAAAACTTCAGGCAATATCAGATGACTAACTAGATTTTCCTTTTTCCTTGTTTTCTGAAGACATCTGTTCATTCGATGGCAAAATAAAACAAGCTTATTCATCTTATCAAGAATATTATGAACAGCAAGGTTTTATTTTTCCTGTGTTTATTTGCTTAGATCTCTAAACTGTTGTATATGTATAACTCAGGATTGAGCCCCCCCCCCCCCCCCCCCCCGCTTCACATCCTGCATTGGTTAACCCATAGGGGGAACCAGAAAGCCAGAAAGCTTGCTTTTATTGTTAGGCACTCTCCAGGATAGTGCATAAGGTCATGGATCTTTTGATGTTTTCCAAATTCTTATGGGCTGATATCTATAAACAATTTTTAATGCTGAGACCATGACGCTTGGACCACTATGGTCTAATCCTCTTTTCTCCACCAAGGAACAATGAGGAAAAATAGCCAACCACTTCTGCCTGAATCCTATAAATGAACATGCCAGCTTGTGTACGCTATTCACGCTATGTAAATTTCCTTCCCACAGATTTAGTGCAATCACACAAGGGAAAGTTGAAACAGGGCCTTTCCCACTGAATGTCTCATGGGAAGGCAATAAAATCTGAGGACATTTTGGAAGATCTTTCTGCCTCTAATTACCACCCTGTTCTTCAAGACTCACAGGCTGAAGCATAATCCTTCTGTGTTGGAAAACTCCTTGCTTTACTTCAGAAAGAGATTTCACTCCTGTTTTCTCTAGGGCCATCCAGTCTTGAGACATGCCCTGGACACTAGCCAGATGGAGTTAAAGTTTTTCTGTGTTATCCTATATAGACTAGAGAGGTTAGGTGAGGTGATGGTGGAGGACAGGCTGTGGTCCCATAAACAATGATCCAAGCTGACTCTTTTTTCTTTTCAATCTCCCTACAAATATGAACTGAAGCTTGGCTGGTTCCTTTACTTGTTGGATGCCTTGTGTTGCACATGTAAAAGACAAAAACAAAATAAAGCCAATACAAAGCCTGTCAACCCTAACTGGGTTCAGCAAGAAGGAAATAGATTGGCTTTCACTCATGAAAATCCAGGAGTAGCTCTTGCTTTAGCCATGGCTTGATGAAAGTGGGGAGGAGTTGTCAAAGAAAAGTTGTACTGGACATAATTAAACAGGTAAGGGAGACTTTATTCAAGACCACTGCAATAGAGGAGAGAGATTCAACTCAATCCCCTGAGGCAGGAGGGTTTTTAAGCACTGGGGTGAGCTATTGGAAGAGCTACATGGACATTAAAATGGACATTGATCAATGTTATTAGTCCATCTGTGCTTGCTAATTGGCCCTGATAAAGGTTAGGTCCCTATCCTCCAAGATAGACTGGGAGACAGGGGCTCTTCCATTCTTGATGACTGATATAATTATATTTCAAAAAACGTGTTTTCAGTTCCTTGAGAGAAACATTTCTCAGTTATAAAACTGACAGAAGATAGGCAAGATATTTACACCTTGAAGGGGCAAAGAAATAATTTACAATCAAACAATAATTTGCCTTGAAGCCATAAATAATCAATAGAATACCTTCTTCCATCTAAACTAATTTTTAGAAAAATTTTTTATCATTGCCCAAAGAGCAAGACTTGGGCCCTATCATCTACACTAATAAAAGAGAAAGATGCAAATTGACTGTACTTTCATGACGCCCACCAGCCAATCAGGAGTGACTATGTAAATTAACCCAACAAAGATGGCAGGTTAATTTGCATGCACATGCGCCGAGAGGACAGGGGTGGGATGCTTGCATCATTGCCATGGCAACGACACAGGCGTTCCGCACTGCCCCAGCCACTCCAGGCCTCTGGGCAGCGTGGGAAGGCTGAAAGGCGGAGAGGGGAGCACGAAGACAGAAAGGCAGCTCCAGGCCGGAACAAAGGCGGTGCCGGCAGCCAAGGGAAGGAAGGCCCATTTTTGCACGAATCTTCATGCATGAGGCCTCTAGTTAGAAATAATGGCTTCCTTTTGATGTGTTTGGGTGCCTTTGGTTCTCTTCTGTTTCACTTTGTAGCTTTGTAGCTGGCAGCAGCACACTACATATTTCCTCTAGAAGGCAGAGGTAAAGAAAATGTCATGTTAATAAACAAACAAAGTAAAATCAACTTAATGTGGGTACCATCTTTAGTTTAGCCAAGCTCAACAATTTTGGTCCACTAACTCTTGTGGCTGCTTTGCTGAATATTCTTGACCCAAAGACATCATTCTCCATTAAAATCATGGGGTTTCTTTCTTTTCTTTTTTGTTTTAGTGCAAACTTTGAACACAGAGATTTTGACAAAGGCCTCCAAGCTGTAGCACTAAAAATTCAACCTCCTGGGGCCTACTTCCTAGATAAGTCCATAGATCTGCACTAGTTGAAAGACCTTTCCCCCTAAAGGTATTACCTTGCTTGTCTTTGGGAAACCATCTTTCTTCATAATGAGTTACCTTTCTGTTCTAAACTGAGCAGGAGTCTTGATTCTGATCTCAAAAAGGTGTTGAAGCCTAATTCTTTAAAAGAGTAGCTGATGTGAAACCTGATATTTAAACACAAAAGGTTGGTTGTCCTTTCAGCCAAGGAAGGGAGGAGAGACAATTTTTTAAAAATTCATTAAGGCTTCTATGACAATGAGAACAATATAGAAATTAGTACTTCTATAAATTATCCTCCTGCATAATTTTTAATGTCTTCTCTCTCTTTTACCCAGGAAATTGGCTCTGGATTCAATTAAATTATTTTGATTTATATTTTCTCTCTAAAGTAAGTGGGTGGGATAGGATGTGATGGAGAGGAATTATCCCACCATTTATAGAAATATGATTACACAGTTTACTTTGCATTTAAATAGGACCATTTCATCCTGATAGATTTGCACTTTAGAGTCCCTTCTTTTGAATTTAATTTTTGTCATGTCGACTAAGTGCCTTGGCAAAAGAACAAAGAGGAAGGTTAATCTCAGGGAGTTCTAACACTAATTCTTTCTGCACATACTTGTTCTCAGGCCTCAGAGAGAGGTGCAAGATAGAATTTAGAAAAAAAAATCTAGGCTACTTAGGAATAAAAGAATGTGATAACAAGTTGGGATTACTTAATGAAAGGAAATATCTGGGAAAGAAAATAATATTATTAATAAGAAATTGTTCCAACACATTTTGGGAAAATAGTAAAGACAAAACTCAAATGAGGGGAAGTGGTGAGAAAGATTGGCTAATGCACAGCAGGTAAAATAGTAAATTAGAAAAAGTGGCTTTCATATATTAGAAAAAACCATGGCTTTGATTAATATGGACTAGAATATGTTCTTTTTAGGTGTGTTGTTAACTCATCAGCTACACTTGTATATCATAATTTGGCTAGCCATTTCTCTGAACATGATTGCTGCTCAATAAATGCTTTTGGAACACAGGAATTTTTTTTGTTCATTCACCTTGATTTTTTAAAAATATATTTTATTGATTTTTTTACAGAGAGGAAGAGAGAGGGATAGAGAGCTAGAAACATCGATGAGAGAGAAACATCGACCAGCTGCCTCCTGAACACCTCTCACTGGGGATGTGCCCGCAACCAAGGTACGTGCCCTTGACGGGAATCGAATCTGGGACCTTTCAGTCCGCAGGCTGACACGCTCTATCCACTGAGCCAAACCGGTTTTGGCTCACCTTGATTTTTAATAGTTGTTAATGGATTTTAATAATGCCAAGCTCAACTTTTAAGGGTACCATTATTATGCTTTAATTTGTAGCAGAAATTGAAGACTTTGGAATCTCAGAAAATACAAAAAGTGTACTTTTTATAGCATATAATTTCTTTAAAGAGGATTTCATATTTATGATGTCCTTGAGATAAATGCCTAGGATATCCAACTGCCTCTTGTTGGCTGCCAATAATCCTCCTCTTCCGTCCACATCTGGGTCTTTTCAAGGAAATTCTGTGAAGGAACAGTATGGGGATTCAAAAACCCATGATTATCCATTAGAAATTTATGTAAAAGAAGACATTCTGAGAAATTCACATTCAGTATTTAAATATGAACAGCATGAAGACTTCAGAAGCATCTCTGAAGACAATTTAGCCCAAATAATGCAGGAGGCCAATTTCTATTTATTCTGAAAGTTATTTTTTCTAATCCTCAACACTTCTAGTTTAAATGTTTAATGCAATATCTTTATAGTGCTTGCTTTGCAGCAATATTTTTTCCAGATTATTCTATATTTTGTGGGCCAGTATTGTATATATGTTTCCACATGAAAAATTTCCCCAATGACTATTTAATTGCCAATATTTTAGTTTAAAAGCTACTGGAAATAATCTAACATTTATATCTTTCAAATGGTTAGTGGAGATTTTCAAGTATATGATGATGATATAGAATTCATAATTTCAACTAGTGCTAAAATTGCGCTATAACTTTTCCCATCCTTGAAGAATGTGTTATGCCCCTGATCGTGTGAGTACAATTCTACAAAAATTTTTTTCTACTGTTAATATTTTTTATATACTACTAGAGGCCCGATGCACAAAATTTGTGCAAGAGTAAGCCTTCCTTCCCCCGGCTGCCGGCACCAGCTTCCCTCTGACACCTGGACCCGGGCTTCCCCTCAGGCCACCGGCAGGCACCCGGGACCTGGGCTTCCCTCGCAGCCCCAGCTTTGTCCAGAAGGATGTCCGGTCTAATTTGTATATTATGTTTTTATTATTATAGATTAGAGGAAAGAAAGATAAATAATGTCAGGATATTTTTCCTCATTAGGATTACAATTTTAGATAAAGATGATATGTGGGGTTGGTCTTTCCCTCACCAAGGAATTCTCCAATAGCAGCTGAGTGTCCAACAATTTAACTCAATTCTAAGACTCACTACCTGGAGATAGTATCAGATTCCCATAAGTTAAGGGCTCAGTCCCAGGAAACTACCTACCAAGTCAACTGCCCATCATAGTAGAAGGCCCAGGTTACCCAAAACTTTTGTCTGATGTGAGTACAAATTGGAGGTTCTCATGACCTCCTCCACTTCGATTTGATTATTTCCTAGAACAACTCACATGACTCTTAGAAACACTTGCATGTGTTTATTTATTTATTAAAGAACACAAAGGACAAACATAAACTGTCAGATGAAGAGGTACATAGGGCAAGGTCTCAGAGGGACCTGGATTGCAGGAGCTTCTGTTCCCTTGAAGTTGGAGTGAACCACCCCCTGGTACATGGATGTGTTTACCAACTTGGAAGCCCCTCAAAATCCATTATACTGCAATTTTATGGAGGCTCCATGACATAGGCATGATCAATTATTAACTCCATTTCTAATCTTTCTCCCCTCTCTAGAGAATGGGGAAGGGGTGGGGCTGAAAATTTCAAACTTTTAATCTTGGCTGGGTCTTTTTTGGAGACTAGCCCAGATCCAGGAGCCATGTAGGAACCCACCCAAAGTCATTTCATTAGAACAAAGTCACTCATTTCATTAGAACAAAAGCCAGGAAATTCAAAGAGATTTAGGAGCCCTTCTGAGGTCAAAGACCAAATATGAGAGCAAGAGATGCCCCTAAGTGCTCTTACCACTTAGGAAAATAGAGCAGTATTAGGAGCTCTTGTCAGGAACCAGGGTCCAAGACTAAATATGAGAATGAAACGTCCTATCACCCCTATTTACAATGGTTTTAGGAGTCCTGTGCTAGGAACTGGGGGCAGAGATAAGATGAGCAAAACAGAAAACTAAACACAATACACGTTAATAATTAAGTTGCTGCTATTGAAGTGTTTATTCTGCAAGTAATTATAAATTCTGAAATACATAAAAAATGTAACCCAAAATGTGAAGGCTTCAGAGAGCAGACAGATGAAGGAGAAAGACTAAAAGTAGAGGAAGGAGATGGCTCTGGTGAGTCTCATGTTTTTATTGTTTCTGTGCTGTGGGGCAGCTGAATCTCCCATAGAAAACCCATTATATTTGACCTTGAAAAACTGAAGACAGAATCCAGGATAACTGTAGCTACTGAAAAGTAAGGAGAGAAATGCCTGAGAGGAGGAAGCTGCAGCAGAGGAGGCCACAATCCTGGGCCCAGAATATATTCCATTGCATATGTATTTCATTTGTTAAGTAAGCCTGAACTCTAGTGCCTGAAACAGTGGTTTTGCACATAGTGGGTGATTATAATAATAGTAATATTTATTAAATATCTAAAATGTCAGTAAAGGTAGAGATAGATCAATAGAAATTTTCTATCTGATCAGAATAACAAAATGATTAAAAAAACAACAACAACAAAATGAGAGGAACATATAAAAGGTAAGCTCTGCAATAGAGTATTGTATGAACATTGATGCTAATGCAATTCATTTGTTGGGGGGTCAGTGAAGAGTGACTTTGAACTGGACCTTGAATGGAGAGTAGACATATTCTAGGTAACACATCTCTGGTACTTAGAAAACAAAACAAAGACCAGAAGCATTGATGGGAGAAAATAAGTAGAACCCAGAGACTTGAATTCAAGAATAAGCTTAAGGATAGGAGGGAGGAGACACATACACGGTATATGTGGCAAGGTGTTGGAAAATGTGGGGGAGGAACAAACTTTCCTCTACAGAAGGTTCTCCTGGGTGGTCCAGTAATCAGATAGACATAAGACAGATTAGCAAGAGAAAATGACCAAATTTAACAAACACATATGCAGGGGAACCCCACATACATAAGAGTGTCAGAGGCTCCTGGTATGTAAGAGGTCCAGAGATCGAAAGGGGAACTGATATAGAAGACATTCTGAATTAGGGATGAGGTAATGCACCTAGGGACTTAAGAGGGTCATTGCAGGATGATAAGAAGAACAGATGTTTAGTAAATACAAGTTTTCCCTGCCATATAGTTGGGTTAAAAAGGTTATTGCTGATAATCGCTTATTATGGGCAAGGCCCCTAATTCAAGTTCATCTGGGTAGTTAATGGGAAGGGCAGAAGTTTCTCTTGAGCCTGAGGTTAAGGTTGTCTTTAGCTCAAAACAATCTGTAAACCACTGAGGCACAACTTGGGTGACTCATTATGGACATATAGATGTCATATTATTTTCCATTGTTGTTTGAAATATTTAACAATAAAAACTAAAACAAAAAATATAGACATAACTTTGAGGTGTTATTTTCTTCTGTTGCTTCCACAAAAATTAATCAGTATAATAATATCAAAATAAGAAGGGAAGAAAAAGGGAATTCCTTGTGGGAATGTAAATATTGTACAAATATTTTTGCAGTCATTTTGTCAATAGCATAAAATATATTTCTAAATATCTCTAAATATATATGCTTCTCTCAGTAGGACTGTTCATCAAAAGTTTTGGTCCTAGAACCACTTTACACTCTTAAAAATTTATTGAGTTCTCCCAACCTTTTTTATATGTGTTCTTATATGTCATCTACTGATAGTTAGCACATTAGAAATCACTACTGAGAAGTATTAAAATACAGGGGTATACAAGCACACAATCTATTAGCCATCAAAACAGTGATGTCACCATAAGTCCATCTATAGACTCTGGAAAATTCCACTGTACACTGCTAAGAGCCTGAAAGTGAAAAGTAAATGCTTTTCTGACCCAGCCGGCATGGCTCAATGGTTGAGAGTTGACCTATGAACCAGGAGGTCATGGTTCAATTCCCTGTCAGGGCACATGTCCGGGTTGTTGGATTGATCCACAGGCAATATGGGGTGTGCAGGAGGCAGATGATCAATTATTCTCTCTCGCTGTTGATGTTTCTATCTCTCTCTCCCTCTCCCTTCCTCTCTGAAATCAATAAAAATAAATGTTGTCCAGCATGTTTACAAAAATATTTTATCTTGTGGGCTCCTGAAAAGATTTCAATGTCCCTAGATATCTGTAGACTGAAATGACTTAGATATCCAATGACCTAGACAAAATTTCCCACCTGTGCATCATATTATGGGGTTATTATTTAAATACCAGAGGCCCGGTGCACGAAATTTGTGCATGGATACGGTTCCTAGGCCTGACTGGCGATCGAAGCGTGAGCGTCTGACGTTGAAGGGCAGGTCCCAGCTGACCTCTGGGCCCTGGGCAGCACCTGGGCCCCCGGGCTCCCACTTGCCCCCATCTGCCTGAGTCACGGTGTCTGAGTTCCCACACAGAGATGTGGTAAGCGCGACTAGACACTGTGGGCCGGGCGCAGTATGGGCCTCTGGGTTGCCCATCGGTGCTGCACGGAAGCCAGGTGGGCAGCACGCTCTCTCCCAGCTGGCCTTGGCAGACCAGCTCCTGCATGACTGGCCCCTGCGGTCCCAGAAGCCCGTTGGGGCCAGCAGCACCTCCACTGCCCCCTGCTGCCAGTGCCTCAGCACCAATGCCTGCCATGTTCTGCGCCACCCCCTGGTGGTCAGCACACATCATAGCGAGCAATTGAACTCCCAGTTGAACATCTGGCCAAGGGGACAATATGCATATTAGGCTTTTATTATATAGGATATCTTTCATTGATTTCAGAGAGGAAGGGAGAAGGGGAGAGAGATAGAAACATCAATGATGAGAGAGAATCATAGATCAGCTGCCTCCTGCATGCCCCACACTGAGGATCAAGACCACAACCTGGGCATGTGCCCTGACAGGGAGTCAAACTTGACCTCCTGAGTCATAGGATCAACCACTTAGCCACGCCTGCCAGGCTCTTGTTCTTATTTTAAAGGAGAGAAAAGAGAATTAACGTCTCTCATGTGGAGCTCAAACTAAGGTCTGGGTTTTACAGTCAGACCCTCAAAACAGACGGCCCCCTGCCAGCAGCTGTCAGAGACCCCGCCTTCCCAGGGGTCCAGCAGAGCATGGGGCCTCCCCCCGCCCCACATCGTTCCTCGTGTTCTGACTTCCCTCCAGTACACCCCAAAGCCTCCACCTGGGCTGCCACAGTTTCCACTGTCTCCGCATCGCCCTGGGGGAGGGTGCTGTCGCCTCCTGCTCTCTCCCTGCTTCCTCTTCCCCCTCAGTCTGCTCCTGACACAGAAGCCAGTGGTCCTCACCTACAGCCCGGTTGCCTCCCCGCCCTGCACTCAGGGGACGCCAGGTTCTCACGGGGCCCTCGATCCCTGCAGGATGTGCCCCCTGACCCAGCCTTGACCCCCTTCCATTAGGCCTCTTGCTCTGTGGGCTGTCCCCTCTGCCCAATGCCATTCCCCAGGTGTCAGCCTGGCTCTCCTCCATCCGTCCACTTTCCCTCAGTGAGCCTCCCTTTGCCCCTCCCTTGTGGAGCCCCTATGTGGCTTCATTCCCATGTTTTCATGGTGTCCGTGCCCTCTAATGGCTGCACCTCACGTCTGTCCGAGGCTGTTTTCTCCCCGCACTCCTGTCCTCTCCTGGCAGAACACACACTCATAGGACAGGGCGGCTGGTTCCCTGCTACTCTGGGAGCACCTGGGCATGCCTAGCGCTCAGTCAGTGATCCGGGCTGAGTAAGATGCACAGGTAGTGGTGTTAGGTGGAAAGTCCATTGGAAGGCAGACTCCCTTGGAGCTGAAGGCAGGTGAGCTCTCAGCACAGCGCTCAGGGCGGGGCCTTGGGAGCCAGTTGTTCCTTTTCTTGCAAGAAGGTGGGAGGAAGAGAATGAAAAAGGAGCAGTGTGTGTTTTCCCTCAACTACTTAAAAACTGATGATCTCATTCCATTCTGAAAGCTATGAATAGAAGCCCTTAGGTCAACCCTGTGAGCTGGTTCTGGGATTATCTAAGACTAGAGGCCCGGTGCACGAAATTCGTGCACGGGTAGGGTCTCTAGGACTGGCCAGTGATCAGAGCCGATCTGCGGGACAACTGGCGGGGTGATCGGGGCCCACGCTGGCACCCACCTTGGCTGGTCTGGGACCTGTGTGCTGGGGGCAGCTCCTGCGTTGAGTTGGTGCACATCATAGTGACCAGTCGTTCCACCTGTCATTCTGCAGTTCAGTCAATTCGCATATTAGGCTCTTATTATATAGGATTCCTTGGAGAGTACGTGGCCTTCTCCTGCCACAAGGACAGTGCTTAGTAACCGCCTGCTTTTAGTGCTGTGATTCATGCACTGGTGGGGGGCGGTCTGCAGGGATAAGCCTGCTGTGGGGGCACCGCTCATCCCGGCCAGCCCAGTGGCTGTGGACCCACCCTCTGAGCAGCTGCTACTGCTGTGGGAGGGCCGTCCACTGACCACCAGGGGGCAGCTCCTCCATTGAGCGCCTGGTCTATAGGTAGTTCTGGTCCTTATGCCCTTTGGTCTGGGCTTTTATTATATAGGAGGATTCTTCACAGAAGGGTAAATTTGACAAAAAAACAAACAAACAAACAAAAAAAAAAAAACACGACTAAAATATTCATCAAAATGGGAATGGATAAATATATGTTGGTTTTTCCTCTGTAGCACTTAAAATGCATACATTGTAGCTTCATGTTTCAGTATAAAGAGTTTAAAAGTTTCAAGAAGATAATATTAAAACGAAAAAGTAGTTTGGAGAAGAGTCTTGTTTGAACTGAATGTTTATGTCCCTCCAAAATTTATATGTTGATAATTTCACCCCTATTGTGATGGTATTAGGAGGAGGGGACATTTGGGAATTGATTAGGTCACAAGGTTGAATGAGATTAGTGGCCTATCAAAAAGACTCCAGAGAGATCTTTGTCCCTTCTGTCTTGCCAGAACACAGCATGAAGGTAATCATTTACAACCCAAAAGTGGCATTTCATCAGACAAGAAATCTGACAGCTTTTGATCTTGGAGTTCCCAGACCTCAGAAGTGTGAGAAATAAATATCTGTGTTTTATGAGCCACCCGTTTTATGCTATTGTTATAAAAGCCCAAATTAACTAAGACAGAGACCTATAATATGTTGCCTTTTATTTAAAATCAGACCAAATAATTCTGTATATAGGTGGGATCACTCAACTTTCCTGGGTCTGAAGCTGAAACAGAACTGCAACCAAGATGTTATCTTTTTTTAATTTTTTTATTTTTATTGATTTCAGAGAGGAAGAGAGAGAGAGAGATAGAAACATCAATGATGAGAGAGGATATTTAACCTGGCTGCCTCCTGCACGCTCCCTACTGGGGATTGAGCCTGAAACCTGGGCATGTGCCCTTGACCAGAATCGAACCTGGGATCCTTCAGTCCACAGGTCAACGCTCCATCCACTGAGCCAAACCAGCTAGGGCCAAGATGTTATCTTTTAAAAAAATATATTGTTATTGATTTCAGAGAAGAAGGAAGAGGGAGGGAGAGAGAGAGAGAGATAGGAACATCAGTGATGAGTGATCAGCTGCCTCCTGCACGTCCCCCACTGGGGATTGAGCCTGCAACTCAGGCATGTGCCCTGATCAGGAATTGAACTGTTATCTCCTTGTTCTTAGGTCTATGCTCAACCACTGAGCCAAACCGGCTGGAAACAATGTTATCTTTAGTTTGATTGAAAACTCTCTCTGTGGCCTATAGACCTAACACCTTTTCCCTAAGACTATTGGATGCTGACAAGAGCCACATTGTTCTGAGGGCTTAATGATTAAGCAAGAGGGAGATGGGTGAGTCAGGGTGCTGGGTGAAGCCAGAATAAAAAGAACAAAATGAAAAGGTCAGATAGTCCGACTGAAGAGAACAAAGTTTAGAATACACACACACACACACACACACACACACACACACACACACGAAAGGATACATACCAAATTAGTTTTGTGTTCACCAGGTTGGGAGGAAACAAAAAATTGGAGAAGACAAAATAAACAAAAGCTAATTTAAATTTACTTGTAAAAATATCATTTTTTTCTTAAAAATTTCAAATGAGAAAAAAGAAAAACCTATGACTTTGCCAATAGGAGCTGTGCATGTATTACAGGTCAAAAGTTTAAGAAAACAGCCTTATGATATAGAATTTTGTGGTGTTGGATAAATAAATACTTGCTATATCTCTTTGTAATATCTGAACACCATTTTTCAATACATACATTATTATAGTGAAAAATTAATCCGAAGTGTTTTCTAAAACTCATTTAAAATTTTAGTTCTGATGTAATAAATCTGTAACTCCTCATTTTTCTTAAAAAGAAAAACCCATAGGTGATTGGTGATGCTTTTAGCGGGGTTGAATGCAACAGATCAAGTTTACCATGTTATGGAGTTGATATTAACAA